>NC_135494.1:3270712-3308212 GCF_052094955.1 Ictidomys tridecemlineatus | reverse complement strand
TCCACTTACGTACGATGTGTCCAAGTGCCTGCTACTGCCATGTAGAACTAATCAGAACAAATTAAAAAATCAAAAATCAATAATAAAGAAAATATTTAAATGCAAAAACAAATAAATGAATATATATATATACAACACACACACACACTCGACCTTTGGTGATTTGGGATTGGCTTATTTCACTCAGCATGACAGTATCCTGCAAATGCCATCATTCCATTCTTCTTCAGGACTGAGTAATATTCCATTGTGTATACACCACATTTTATTTATCCAGTCATCTACTGAAGGGCACCTAGGTTGGTTCCATGTAGTTGTAAGTTGAGCTGCTATAAACATTGATGTGGCAGGGTCATGATACCATGATGATTTCAATTCCTTTGGGTATAGACCAAGGAGTGGGCTAGCTGGGTCAAATAGTGGTTCCATTCCAAGTTTCTTGAGGAATTATCTTCAAGGAGAAATGACACTGATGATAATTTGGGCATTGCCTAAGGGTTCTGCAGGACAACCCTGGACTCTTCATCTAGCAAACCTGTCCTCACCAGGTTGTCCGTGCCGATGAGGGACATTGCTCCACCGTAGGACCTCCTGGGACCCGTGTGTCCACTCTGCAGTACGGCTCCCTTTGGAAGACTTGCCCACTGGCCACGATTGCAGGTAACCGTCAGTCCAGGGGCTCCTCATACTGAGCCACGATAGCATTTACTGAACTTGGGACATCTGACCTTCCTCTTGGCCCATATCTGAATCCCACAGTATCTGCTTGGTCCTCTGGTGCCCACCACCAAAACCCAATCTCTTCCAAACGGCCACCACATTCTCAGACACCCCGCGTAGGAAACATGTTTTTTTTTTTTTAATCCGTCTAAAGTCACTGCATCATTTACTTTTGTGCCCAATAAAGTTATTAAGCCATCGTCCTGTTAGTGCGAACGCAGACAAGACCTCGACACATTTATTAACAAACATAAGTTCATTAAAGCCATCGGTGGCTACATAATTTATGGAGTGATTAATTCTGACTTAAACAATTATTTACTCGAGATTCAATTTCGCTCAGAAAACCCCGGGTAATGTTTCTCTGGCGCGGCCATAATAAAGTTCTTATGTAATGACTAATTAGTTTCAGGGATGACAAATGTTTTAATTAAAACCAGCGAAACCCGGGGAACATTTATCACTATTTCTCTCCTTTTCCCATTATTCTCTGGAGATCGACTTTGAGTTCACCTGAAGGACGGAAACCCATATGTCAATGGCAAGATTTTTCTTTTTTTTTTTTTTCCGGGTGATTCTGCCAGTGGGGACGGATATAACTGGGAGGCACCACATCTTCTCGTTTCCAGTACTCTACAAAATATATCTGAGCACATAAAAAAACCAGTGAGCCGCTCACTCGGTTCCAGAGATGCATAATGAGTGTCTAAGTCACTGGAATCGAACAAAACCCCAGGGGATTTCTTTTTTTTATGTTGCATATGAAACCAAAAAAGATCTCCGAGAGGTGATTTGGACCATCTCTGTCCATTCCATCGAAGGTCTCCCTTGATTCAGTCCAGCTTTGGAGGGCTCCATCCCGTCTTGCATGATCTGCCACCTTTTGGCCGCCATCTTTGTCTCTGGTGAGGAATGGATGGTCCATGGAGGTCCTCAGTGGTTGGGATCTATTGGAACCCAACGTCCATCCCAATTGTGAGATAGAAGAAGTTGAACCCCTGCTGGTGGTTTGGGAAGGACACCTCAGCTAGAGGATGTCCAGTGGGGTCTTCCACGAAGGCCATCACACTCTGGACTTGTGTTCTCCCTCTGTGGGCAGCAAACCTTTAGTGGACATCTAGTCCAGTGGTTTTCCAGGTGCATCATGCAATATCCCTGATGTTTTACTTTTGTTTATAATGCATTGGCCACAAACCCGCTTCCAAACATATCTCTGAGCATTAAATTTAGCCACTACTAGGAAATCTGCTCTACACAGCAAATTTGAATGATTTGACTTGATTTTTTGGTACTTTTTTTTCCCAAATGTCTCTCCTGGTGCATACATCATTTTTTAATCTATTTTAGTGACTATCTTGCAAAGGTGCATTTTCTTTTTCATAAGCGCAACCATTGACTGTGGTATGCAGAGGGCCCGTTACTTCATTAACACCAGTTAATTAGTCACTTTGCACCTCCAGATCTTCATATGGTCTTTTCATTATTTATGTGATGTTATTGTTATTTTACCTGATAGCACTTCAATGGCATATGGTGGCCACTTTTGATTTAAAAAAAAAAAAAAAGGTAGTTTATTTTCTGGGTATTTGCATTTATGTTAATGGGCAAGACATTAGTGACCACAGAAAACCAAGCTTAGATTATTTCCCAGAATAGGCTTCAAAATATCAGCAATATTTATTGAGGTTGAAATATGCAATATCACTCGAACCGAATTTCCTATGTACATCTGAATATACCACCGTGAACCTCCCCATCACGTACATCCACAAGAAATTAAAAGAAATAACCATGTGCAAATGGCAGAAATGGAAGTGAAGAAATTTCTGATCTCTTGCATATCTGAGTAACATTTTTATTACTAAGCTCTTGGATGCTTTTCTAATATTTGCAATTAAAAGTGACACATTAGTTTATCAGGAAGTGGTGGAATCCAGAGAGCATGAGTTTGAGTCTCGTTTTGATCCCAAGTGGTCTCATTAGGAACGAATTCAGGCTGTGAGTCTTGGGACGTCTCTACATCCCAAGAAAAATAAATCTTTAGGTCAATCAGAAAATGCTGGGCAAAGATGCAAAATCCATGGTTTTGCATTTAGGTCACTCGATATATTCCAGGTTGGATGTCTCTTCAGTCTCTGATGCCTGTGTGTCCCAAGGATGCTGAGTTACAATAGTGCGATTCACATACCTTGAAATCACCAAAGCAGGGACATAGAGTTTAAAAATGGAAAACAAGTATATACAAAAGGTTAAAAAAAATCAAAAAGAGACAAACTCACATTACAACAAGTCACTGGTGCAAGAACTAAATCACCCTTGGAAGGAAGGCATTAAACCTTATCACTAAAGTCCGCATACCTGAAAGACCATTACATCATGGGCCAAGTTCCAACCTGAGTTTTGGAGGAGACAAATGACATCCAAACCATGCATGGAGCATTCCAGAAGTTCAAAACTATCAGGACTCGAGTGGCCAACTCTAGGTATTCAAATTCACATGTCACTGGTTTTCAATCTATTTCGCCTAATTGCTTTTTATCCTTGTTCTTCTACATCATTGAATCTGCTCTTTGCAATTCCAAGGTTTCACAAAGCACTTTCTACCATAGTTGTAGCTGCTCCTACGCTCAAAGAAGATTTTACATTCATTTGGAACTTGTTTTAGAAGTGTTTTTCCATTGAAGTGTAAGAAAATAAATACCGATCTTCTCTTTCACTACCTGATCGTTACTAGGATTTACATGATTTTGAATGAGTTGATTTCAAGCTCGGATTTGATAAATGATAAGTTTCAGTTATCCTTTGAAAGCCCTAAATATGTAAATGGAAAGATGAGTGAATAATATAAAGATGAAAAAGAAATGAGTAAACATATTCAAAATGTTCAATTATGAAACTAGATTGAAAAGTGCAGAGTACAAACAATTAAACATAATTGTTGCCTAAATTTAAATTAAAGGAAAAGCGACAGGTAATAAATACTATGTGAATGCTTCAACAAAACATAACCATTTTGCTGCCATTATCCTGGAATGGTTAACCACAAAATTTAGTGTAAAAGAAAATATATAATTTAAATTAATAAATACAGGGGAAGCATGCCTGAAAAAAATTGCTATTTTTTAAAGTCATCCTGATTGTGAGCCTGTAAATTGAAGGCATAAAATGAAAACGCTACTCAGAAATATCACATCAGCCAGCAAGAGTCGTGTTGGGCATCAACCGGCAAAAATAAGTTGCTCTTATTTATAATAATGTATTCGAAAATATTACTCAATAAAAGTAACTTCACATTAGCATCATACAAAGCGGGAATTGCTCCAAAAAGATGACTTTCAGCCATGAATATTTTTAGTGACCTCTGTAGGGTTAAAACAAGATGGTAGATAGATTTGGTTATTAACCAACATTAATGGATATAATAGGTGATAAGCTTTCGAATATTTCAAACTATTGTTTAATTGTATGACTGAAGGCTTCTTTCTTACTCTCTGACACTCACTACCACCATCCTTAATATAGAACCTAAAACTGAGTTCATTTTTCCTTCTTTGTACCGATGTTTCCTTCTGTGGTCTTTTGATATGTGTTTCTTTCTGCTTGTTTGCCTTGTAATCCACCAAACTTGATTCCCTTCCCAAGGAATTTCTTACTACTGTGACGGTGGATGCCTGTTCTGGTGTCTCCAGCACGTCATCTGACTAACATGGAATGCTTCGGCCCATGGATACCTGCGACGTCCTTCACTCTTATTATTCTCATCATCTTCTCCATCTTGATTTTTTTTTAAATATTTTTTAGTTGTCCGTGGACCTTTATTTTACTTATATGCAGGAGGTGCTGAGAATCGAACCCAGTGCCTCGCACATGCTAGGCAAGCACTCTACCACTGAGCCACAACCCCAGTGTCGCCATCTTGATTTTTATATCATCTTTAGATTCCATCGTCTTCTCGTATATTCTTTTCTTTCTCGTTGGCTCTTTGGTGAAACCATTCAAATTCACTTTTTCCAAAAGAACAGTTTACATTCACATCTTTTCTCTATCATCTTTTCTTCTGCAAGTATAACTCTTCCCCAAAAGAGATTCCTTATCTCCCTACAATTTCTTTCTCCCATTAGGTTGGGTGTCTATTCTTTCTATTAATGTATCACAGGCACACGGACTCCCCACATACTGTATCTAAGTGAATCTTCACATCAACATAGAAGCGTTATCCTACCCTCATTTTCCATTTGGAGAAATAATTTTGGCAACGCTCTTTATCATTCATCCAAAACATGCAGCTCAAACTCTAGAACTGATGGTCAAACACAATTCTCGCTAAGTCTCTGGAGATTATAACTACGTCTTTGCTTCTTCTTGTCCTAAGCAACGAATGAAGAAAAGTCCCACCCTCTCCTTCTGAGTTTAAATCTTAGATGTCCTCAAATGAGCCTCTTTGGGGACACCATCGAGATCCATTTAACGTGCATTAACAAAGCCACCACCATGACAAACATCTATCCCAGGTCGCAGTGCTCCATTGGAAGTCCATAGTCATCTGCTCTGCTAAATAGAAGACCTACAAGGTCTTCCTCATCTTTTTTTTATAATGTCTTAGCATGTGTTGCTATAACAAATATACCACAGACTGTGCAGCTTAAACAAAAAAAAACATTTCTCACAGTTCTGGAGGCTGAAAAGTCCAAGATCCAATTGCTGGTGGGTGTTGTATGTAGTAAGGACTCTATTTCTGGTTTGCAAACAGACACCTTCCGGTTGTATCTACACATGTTGGAGAGAAGAGAGAACCAGCAAGCTCTGTCATTTTTTTTTTAGATGGCACTCATCTCAAAATGAGGGCTTTGCTTTTTGACCCATCCCCTCCCCACGTCTCTCCTCCTATTGCAAATCCCATCGGGTGCCATGATGTCAACATACAAACATGCACAGATGCACATTCAGTCCTTTCTGAGCTCCTAGAGGGGAATCACTATTTTTCTTGTCATTTCCAAGACAAGAATTTTTTTTTCTCCCATTTGTTTTAAATTCTGATTCCCCACAACTCTCGGGAAAAAAAAAAATCACCATTATTTTTTTTTCCTCAAAGTCATCCACTGGAATTTTTCTGTTCTTGTTCATCAAGTTCACCCACATTTCCCAGAGGAGATTCGAGACCTAATTAAGCTTTCAAGACTGCGCCATCCTATAAAAACTACATAATTAAAAGATCCTCAGGACGAGGAGGTGCCAGAATGCAATTTTACGCATACACACCTGTCCACATCCCAGCGCCAACATAAGATGTTTATGTTCTGCAGGGAGCAGGTCTTATCGGGGGGACAGGGGAGGAAAAACAGGAGAAGCTATCGGAATAATGACCGTCAGTAATTGCTTCCTTAAAAAAAAAATAAATCTCTTTTATCAATTAATCACATTTATCACCCGGTAAAGTTTGGGATGCTGACTGCATACAGCCCTGAAGCAGAGAAACACTGATTCAGCAATCCCTTCTCTGCTTTGTCCTTAAGAGTCTTTTCCCACCTCTGCAAAATCTGCCCAGTTCCCAGGCAAAGCAGCAACCCACCATGAACACACAGCGCCGCCTGTTTGCCTTTTCACCATCTTGCTCTCAACAACGTTATCCTGAAAGCCTCCCAGTAGGACAGCACTGGACAGTAGGACTTTTTCAACTACCTCATCACCTGATGGAAGGAACCACAGGAGGTAGGTGGCCCATTCTTGACTAAAGGATCATTTTCAAGTCTGTGGCTGTCTTTGGGGAAAAAAAAAAATGTGTTTCCATTCTATTTTTCTTTCTGGGAGATTTTCATTACCTAAAAAAAAAAAAAGATAGATGAGAGAGAGAGTTAGATTTTGTATGTTGCATGGACTCCTGTGTTTTCTTTCTGCTGCTTCCTGTCTTCCCTGAGTGAGGAAGCTCTCCTCCACCAAGCCCGCCCGCCATTTTGTTCTGCCTTCGCTGAGACCCAGAGCCATGGGGCCATCCAAGATTGGACTCAGGCCTCTGAAATCATGAACCAAAACAAACTTTTGCTCCTGTTAGTTTGCTCTTGGTGGGGAGATTGGCCACAGTGATGCAGATTTGAAACAGGAATGGAGAAGATCTGGAATTTTCCATGTCAGAATGTCGGTCCACCATTGACCACTTTCATAAAATTGAATGGACACCTGCCAATGAACTTGAATGTGCCCACCACCTTGGTTGGCTCCGGTCCATGCTGATGATCCATCAGGACACGTTGGGATTCCCGCCCATCATTCCCTGGGAATTGATTATGGGGCACCTCCTTCATTCCTGAAGCAGACACCTCGGAAGGAGGAATTGTGGAGGTGCTTGCCACACCATTCGAATTTCAAGAACTGGGCCACGATTCTAGGGTGGCCCAGTACGTGGCCCAGTAAGTGACCTCCACAACCCCATTCTTCAAATAGAGACCATGAAACGAAAGCTGAGCAAGATATTCTGTTCTCGGTGAATCTTTTTTGCAGCCAATTTGAGGTGAGTGAAGGAGAAAGAGAGGAATTGATGGACCGTTTTCTCAGGAGGGTTTTACGGACCTGGAAAGGGAATGTTTTCTGATGACTAAGACGTTATGTGCCTGAGGGTTGAGTACAGTCCATTAATTACACTAAAGTCGTCACTTTAAGGAAAAGGGCATATTCCGTTGGCACAGAAGACACTAAATCTGAGAGGAGAGGAAGGAATTGCAAAACAATCAGTTTTTCTGTCAGTGAGAGACCTTTACGGAATGCTCCCGAGCACCATCGAGCTCATAAAAAAAAATATCACACAAAGTGAAGGTCAAGGGGAAACACTGTTTAGAAAGAGGATATGAAGGTTCCCCATGGAAATTTGAAATCCTTTCAATAGAGAATCTTTCTATATTCAAGATACCAAATTGGAAATTGGATATTCTTGGAAGAAGAAAAAGAATTCAATGTCTTGGTAAATGTATTTACAGAGGGCAAGAAATGAAATTAAAATGAAAATAAGAATGCTGATGGTTGTAGTTTAGATACGAGGTGTCCCCCAAAAGTTTATCCGTCAAACAAGGCAAGAAGGTTTAAAGGGAAAATGATTGGATTTTGAGAATCTTAACCTACTCAGTGGATTAATCCACTTGGATGGACTCACTGGGTGTAGACTCATAGTGGATTAATCCACTTGGATGGACTCACTGGGTGTAGACTCATAGTGGATTAATCCACTTGGATGGACTCACTGGGTGGAGACTCATAGTGGATTAATCCACTTGGATGGACTCACTGGGTGGAGACTGCAGCAGGTGGGGTGTGGCTGGAGGAGGGGGTCCCTGGGCTGTGCCTTTGGGGTCTGTGTCCTGTCCCTGGTGAGCAGAGCTCTCTCTGCTTCCTTGTGTAGACTAATAGTGGATTAATCCACTTGGATGGACTCACTGGGTGGTAACTGCAGCAGGTGGGGTGTGGCTGGAGGAGGGGGTCCCTGGGTTGTGCCTTTGGGGTCTCTGTCCTGTCCCTGGTGAGCAGAGCTCTCTCTGCTTCCTGGTGCCCTGTCCTGAGTGGCTCTCCTCCTCCAGGCCCTGCCGCCATCTTGTTCTGCTCCCCTTGGGCCAGAGCCATGGAGTCGGCCACCAGGGACTGGACCTTTGAAACCATGATCCTCAAGAAAATTTTCATCCTCTGTGTTGTTCTTGTCAAATACATTGGGTCACAGCAACACAAAACAAGCACAAAATTTATGCTTTTTTTTAAGCACATGAACTCTTTATTTCTGTAATTTTCCATTAATAATTTTACACCAAAAAACCAACCACTTTTTGAAATCAAAGAAAGTAAAATGACAGAAGACAGGAAACCACAGTTTGCCCCCAATGCACTCTCCAAGTCACCCTTTCAGAATGAAGTATTCGTTCCCATCTAGCACATTCTGAATATTATGCATCCACCACCAATATCTAGTCACAAATATATATTTTTTCACCCAATATCCATTAAGCAGAGATTCCCTATTTCTTTCCCCTATTTCCTGACAACCCCTTATCTTATTTCTTTTTTTTAATTGTATAAGTATTTGGAACATTTCATTAAAGTGGAATCATTATCTGTAACCTTTTCTGGGTGGCGTATTTCACCCACATAATGTTTTCTAGGTTCGTCCATGGTATAACCAACATTCCTTTTTCATCTTTTCTGTGGCTCAGTAATATTCCCCTGTGTGTGTATTTTGTGTGTATGTGTGTGTGTGTGTGTGTGTGCACATGCACACCAGAATTTGTTCATCCATGGAGGAATGAGTGAATACTTCAATTGCTTGAAGTTCATGGCTGTTGTGAATCACCTTGGATGAGGTGAATTCATGACATTCCCGTTTCTAAAAGCACCTTGATCAACACATACTTGTAAGCGTAATGCATGCTGTAACTTGGGTCTCAATTGTTCTCCAAACATCCATGGGTGAAAGGCTGCATTCCCCAGCATGGCGCCATTGGGAGTTGGTAGAGACCAGATCATTGGGGGTGTGACCTGGGAATGGATTGTGGGACCCCATCCCTCTCTTTTTTTTCCTCCATGACAATAAGATGACGACTTTGGCTCCACCATTCATGGCCCTGCATCATTTTCTGTCTCACCCACGGGCCCAAAGCAAGGGCGCCCTTCAATCATAGACTGGAACCTCCAAATCTCTGAGTTAAACCTTTTCTCTTTATAAACCAAATATCTCATGCATTTTGTGACAGTTCTGGAAACATACCTAACACATTCTATTATCATGTCCTTTTGCTTAATCTCCATTTGAAATACTCACCATCTAATACCCCTTCCTGGGGATTTTAAAAATCCAGTTATTCAACCTTCTCAGGGGCGGGTATTTAAGAGTCTTCAGGGGAAATATCGTAACTTTGTTAGACTCTTTGCCTCCCAGACTTTTATTTTGTTCGAAGACTCACCCAACATTTTCTCCCTGTGGTTCCTATTAACAAAGTGCTGAGTCCAATTTATATTTCTTGCAACCCAATAAATGGGAGCGAGTTAGCCAATGTTGCTATGTCAGTCTTAATTACGTGACATGCCAAGTAACCTTCCGGGAGTGGAGCTGGATTTTCTTTCTCCCTCTTTCTAATGGTGCACGGCCCTTTGAAGCTCTTGAGTGAAAGAGAAAGTCACACAAAAGACTCAGAGAGGGCTGGAGTCCGTGCCCTGTGGAGGGAAAACTTCAGGAAGGTGAGAGAATCAAATAGAAATTTGGAGAAAGGAATTGGAAGCTGAGGTCACACTCATCTTCCCTGGGGAGTAGGAAGGATTCAAAATGGTGGACTCCACATGGCGTGTTGGCATGCATAGAAGGGAAGGAAGAGGGACAAAGGGGGAGGGTTTGAGCCAAGAGAAGACAACCTGGAATATTCCAGAGATGCACCCTGGAGGGGTCAATGGGTGGGCAGCTGTGTTCAGGTTCTGGTGCATTTTTCTGAGATGGCTCAGCTTGGGGCATGGCTTACCATACAGAATGAGTGATGGACATGGTCTCTACGGAGGCTGCAGCATCTTCGGCCTCTACGAAGACTCCTGAGAGGCAGCCACGCAAGAATACCACCAACCCGCTCATGAATGCACTGCAATGATTCTCTCCACCCTTTTATTTCTTACATTTCAAGTAAACCCTTGTAGGGTTTTAGAAAGTGAGAATGTGGTGATTTCTGGGCAGGTGAGATGATTGGGTTATGAGAGGTGTAACCTAATAGTGGATTAATCCATTTGAATGGACTCACTGGGTGGTGACTACAGCAGGTGGGGTGTGGCTGGGGGAGGGGGTCCCTGGGCTGTGCCTTTGGGGTCTCTGTCCTGTCGCTGGTGAGCAGAGCTCTCTCTGCTCCCTGGTGCCCTGTACTGAGCTGCTCTCCTCCTCCAGGCCCTGCCGCCATCTTGTTTTGCCTCCCCTTGGGCCAGAGCCATGGAGTCGGCCACCAGGGACTGGACCTGTGAATCCATGAGCCCAATAAACTTCTCCTCTACCTACTTGTTCAGACAACGTGTGTGTTTTCTCATTTGTCCCTCTTATCATTTGGTTTTCCAAGAAAAGACCCCCATGTTGCACATGGAACTGAGACACATACCCCTGGACATGGTCATCAATCCGTGTTTTAGAGCCAACTCCAGAAGCATCCATCCGATAAGGACTCACCAAAGGAAAACTCTGCATGCTCACTGCCTTGGATCCAAATAGGAGAAACACAGGACAGGTTTTCAGGAAACCACAGCGGAGCCTCATTGATTGTTAAGAAACATCCCATCTTTCTGTCAAGGTGACATTCCACCTCCTGTTTCTCTTGAGTCTCTACTGATGCATCAGAGAGTCCACCATCCCAGCAAGACCAGACAGGATATTGCAACGAGTGCAAAGGGTAGAGGAATAAATGAATATGTATGTAGTCATGTATAGGTGCAGTAGATATGTAATATGTGATGTATGCATGACTATGTGCACACTTTCCTACTATAGATGGTGGATGGATGGATGGATGGATGGATGGATGGATGGATAGATAGATAAATTGGATGGGTGAATGGATAAATGGATGGATGGATGGATGGATAAATGGATGAATGGAAAGATGGATGGATGGATAGATACATAGATAGATAGATAGATAGATAGATAGATAGATAGATAGATAGATAGATAGATGAATGGATAAATGGATGGATGGATGGATGGATGGATGGATGGATGGATGGATGAATGGAAGGATGGATGGGTGGATAGATGGAAGGATGAATGGATGCATGGGTGTGTGGAAAGATGGATGAATAGATAGATAGATAGATAGATAGATAGATAGATAGATAGATAGATAGATAGATAGATAGATAGATAGATAATCAGTTTGGAAAAGACATCATCCAACTCTGCCAACTAAAAGTGGATGGCTGGTGGGACTGCAAATTGGTGCAACTACTATGGAAAGCAGTATATAGATTCCTCAGAAAATTGGAAATGGATCCACCATTTGACCCAGTTATCTCACTCCCTGGTTTATACCCAAAGGACTTAACATCAGGACACTCTAGGGACACAGCCAAATTCATGTTTATAACAACTATTCACAATAGCAAGCTATGGAACCAACCCAGGTGCCCTTCAGCAGATGAATAGATAAAGAACATATGGTATCTATACTCCATGGAATATTACACAGCTTTCAAAAAGAGGGAAATGATGACATTTGCCAGTGAATGGTGGCTAAGCAAAATAATCCAATCCCACAAAACCAAATGCTGAACGTTTCCTCTAATATGTGGAAACTAATTCACAATAAGTGGGGGGCAGTAGGGAAGAACAGCGTTACGTTAGATTAGGTGGAGGGGAGTGATGGGAGGGGAAGGATGGATATGGGCATAGGAAAGATAGAAGTAGAATGAGACAGACATCATTGCTGTATGGATATATGTGACTGCGTGACCAATGTGATTCTGCAACATGCACACTCAGAAAAATGAGAAATTAGGGGCTGGGCTTGTGGCTCAGCCCAAGAGCTGTAACCTATTACATGCAAGGTGCTGGGTTCGATCCTCAGCACCCCATAGAGATGAAGAAATAAAATAAAGGCATTGTGCCCAGTTATAAATAAGAAAAATCATAAAAATGAGAAATTATATCTCATCTATGTATCATATACCAAAGCGCATAAATTCATTCAAGTGCCATGTAGGACTAATTAAAACAAATTTAAAAATTTTTCAACAAATTTTAAAAATTAAAGTGAACACCTTGGCCACCTACAGACAAATTCCTCCCTACTTTCGCTTCCCAAGGGACGGATGGGACATTGCACAGACCCCAAACCTCCTCCCAAGCCTCATGGAATCATAGTTTATGGTCATTTGCTTCAGCTGCTCAAAGAAACTAATAGGGACGTCTTTCCCCTTTACCAGAAATCACCTTTCTGGAATATTTCCCATCAGATTGCCCAGAGAGAGTGAAGGAAGCCCAACATTTGCTGCAGAACGTACAACCCAGTCCCCTACGTGGCTGCTCTCTGTGGGCTACCTTGGAGCTGGTCTCTGGGCTAACCACCCCCTTCTCCATACTTGTCTTTCTTATCAGGGTTGATCCCCGGCTGCTCCCATCTCTTCCTTCCTCATTACACAGCCATCGCCATTATGTGCACCAACAGGCGTCTCTCCTACACTGCAAAATGGCGCACCCCCTGGGAAAGACAGCTTGTCGATTCCTTATAAAGCTGAATATAGATTTTTCCATCCAACTTAACAGTGCCCCTCCTCGGTGTTTACCCACGTGAAAGGAAAATCTATGCTCTCCCCATCCTCTGGGCACAAAGGGAGGTAGAGCCATGATTCATAATTGTCTAAAACTGGAAGCCGACCACATTTCCGTCCTCTGCTGAATGCCTGATAGACCACTCAGCAGTGAAAAAGTGTACATATATATATGGCTGTGCGTGAAAACCCATATTTCTGAGATGTGTCACTCGGTGGAACAAATCAAGCTCCAAATAGTCCATGAGTGTACAATTCCATTTACATAAAATTCTTTAAAAGGCAACGTTATAGTGCTAGGATTCAGATATGCAGTGATCTCCAAAACTTCATGTGTCAGAAAATGAAGGTGGTTCAGAGGTGGAATGAGTGGGTTGTGAGAGGTGTAGACTAATAGTGGATTAATCCACTTGGATGGACTCGCTGGGTGGAGACTGCAGCAGGTGGGGTGTGGCTGGAGGAGGGGGTCCCTGGGCTGTGCCTTTGGGGTCTCTGTCCTGTCCCTGGTGGGCAGAGCTCTCTCTGCTCCCTGGTGTAGATTCATAGTGGATTAATCCACTTGGATGGACTCACTGGGTGGTGACTGTAGCAGGTGGGTGTGGCTGGAGGAGGGGGTCCCTGGGCTGTGCCTTTGGGGTCTCTGTCCTGTCCCTGGTGGGCAGAGCTCTCTCTGCTCCCTGGTGCCCTGTCCTGAGGTGCTCTCCTCCTCCAGGCCCTGCCGCCATCTTGTTCTGCTCCCCTTGGGCCAGAGCCATGGAGTCGGCCACCATGGACTGGACCTCGGAAACCATGAGCCCAAATAGAGTTTTCCTCCTTTAATTTTTCATGTCAGGTCTTTTGGCCACAACAGCGAAAAAGTTGACTAAAACATACACTAATAGGATTTGAAATTAGAGTTACCTGTGGCAGGTCATTGGGGACGGGAACTGGTTGTTATAGGAAGGTGAAGTACAAAAAATATCTAATATTTGACATTGTAAGTGTGGTAACACTGAGTTATATGCATTGTTTTTTTGCTAAGAACATTCCTCTCCATTGGCTTAAAGTTACTCTGATGATCCTGCTGACAACGACATTGCACAAGTGTCCCACGTCACATATGACTTGGTTTAAAACTTTATGGAAACACTTTTCCTCCATTTATTTCTTCCTAGACTTTCAATTTTTTTTTTTATTTTGAATTCTAGTCGCCATCAAGTCACTGTGACCAATTGCTATAAAGGGTTCTAAATGCTGACTCTGAATTTCTGTATTTATTGCTGTAGGAATTGGAGCCATTATCTAGAGGGGGAGCCTCCTTTGGGAAATCCATTTTTTTTAAATTTAGGTAAAACCATTTATTCTCATTTATTTCTATAAGGCTTCCTAAGGATAAGTATATCAACAAATTGGAGAATCCACTTGGGAGAGGTTCACAAGCATCCTTGTCCAATTTCAAGCCCACTATAAGAAGGTAAGATATTCTTAGGACCCCAGGACAAGTCTTGGCTGGCTGAGAGCCACCTGGAGCCCAAGATCCCATTGGAAGACAAAACCAAGATGGCGGCTGATTAAGGGCAGAAATTCCAAAGCCAAGGAGAAATTTGAGTGGGGAAATGATGGCATAGTCCCAATTAACACCAAAGACGCCATGGGTGTTGAAAGAATGATCAAGGCGCCTCACAGGAGAAAATGCCCGTTTATTGAGGAACAGCTGCACATATTTATAGAGCCGGGGGTGGTCTGACAGTTATGACAGTTTAATGGTTGAACGGTTTGACAGTTGGCACGGGGTGCCTTCTGATTGGTGGGTAAGGATCATGTGAGCCAGCAGGGCTCGTCTGATTGGTGGGTAAGGATCATGTGAGCCAGCAGGGCTCTGATTGGTGGGTAAGGATCATGTGAGCCAGCAGGGCTCGTCTGATTGGTGGGTAAGGATCATGTGAGCCAGCAGGGCTCTGATTGGTGGGTAAGGATCATGTGAGCCAGCAGGACTAGTCTGATTGGTGGGTAAGGATCAAGTGAGCCAGCAGGGCTCTGATTGGTGGGTAAGGATCATGTGAGCAAGCAGGGCTCTGATTGGTGGGTAAGGATCATTTGAGCCAGCAGGACTAGTCTGATTGGTGGGTAAGGATCAGGTGAGCCAGCAGGGCTAGTCTGATTGGTGGGTAAGGATCAGGTGAGCCAGCAGGGCTCACTATTGGACGGCTCTTCTCAGGGGATGGGGAATTTAGTCTTTGGAGCCGAGGCGACTCCCAACAGGTGGAGTTCAGGATCTGTTTTAACTTGGACTCAAAGAAGAAATAAATAAGAGATGTTAGTACCCACCAATGGCCTGTGGTCACAGAAGCATGGGGACAGCAATTCGGGCTTCCATGGAAAGATCCGGTTTTTAGTAGGAACCCTTAATGACACATGGGCATTTCCATACCATGGCCCAGCCCCCAGCAATATTCAAACATATAAATAGATAAAAATAAGTATGTCCCCAAAGGATTAATGTCAGCGAGAGGAGTCAAGGACAGCTCAATTTGAACCTACTCATTTCTTGATTGATGGACATCCTTTCTGTTCCCTTAAGACTGGGTATGAAGGGGCTTGCCTGGGATCCCAGTGACTCTGGAGGCTGAGGCAGGAGGATCACAAGTTGGAGGCCAGCCTCAGCAAGTCAGCAAGACTCGGACTCTAAATAGAAAATAATAATCATAATAAAAATGGCGGGAATGTGGCTCAGTGGTTAAGCACTTCTAGGTTCAGTCTCCAGTAACAAAAAAAAAAAAAAAATTGTGATTAGCACAAATGCAATTTTTGTACGTGTGAATATTTGCTGTCAATATCCCTGAACTCAGGACTCACAGACGTTGAGGGCTCTGCGCAATCATAAATAAGAAAAGAGCCCATTTTTATATTCCATATTACATATAGTCTCCAGGCGGTGGCTTTCCCTAAAATTCACCGTAAACTTGGCTTTTATCCGTGTCTTTTTGTCGGAGATTTTTTGCTCTTTTTCTTTCAGACAAACCAGTCTCAGATGTTGAACCTCAACCTCTGGGAATAAAACACAAACACCTCGAGATCATGTGCTTTACCTTCTTTTTCTATTAATACAGGATAACCGTGCCTAGTCACGGGGTTTCTTGCGACTCCTTTCTTCCTCTCCAGTTCCCATAGATGAAAGAAAACATTGATATTCGGAGCCAAGACCATAATTCCTTCTTCATGGCACAGTAATACTCCCTTGAGCACATACACCACACTGTTCTGTATCTGTTTGTCCACAGAGGGACACCTGGGCTGGGCTGAAATCCGTGCCCCACAGCAAAGGCGGCTCACTAAGGACAATCACCCAGGATGCACCTATGAGGCGCTGAGGCTGGGGCTGAGTGGCAGAGAGCTCGCTTAGCACATGTGAGCCCTGGGTTTCATCCTCAGCACCACATGAAAAAGAATAAAATACGGGTATTGTGTCCGTCTATCACTAAAGAAATATTTCAAGAAGTAGTGATAAATATAAATCATTTTCTTGTCCCTTGCTTTGCCTTCGAAGCCACTGCTGACGAGTGTTTCTAATGGATGTATTTTGCACACGGCACGCTCTACCTAGTGTGCTGACCAGCTCTCTCGGGTTGGTACCCTAAAGGCGCTTTGCACCGTGGTCGAAAAACGTGAACCGTTCTTAGTCCCCCAGCCCTGGCTCCTGCCTCTCCCCTGGTGCAGGAACTTGAGACCCTTTTCTATCTCGCCCTGATGCACACTTGCCTGACAGCCGCCCAATTTCCAAAGCTGTCGGTCTCTCCCAGGCAGATCCCCTGGCTCCAAAGCGAGTTTTTGAATTGCACAACAGGCCGGACAGGGCAGCTGGGGGGTTGGCATGTGCCCCAGCAACAAAGGAGCCCCCGGGGGAATAGTAGTGGGGGACGTTGGACTCCGTGGAAACAGGACAGCAGCGATTCACTCCTCCGCTCAGAGGCTGAACACAAGCTAATCTCTCCTTTGAAATCCGACTCCAGGGAAAGAATTCAGTCTGCAGCAAACAAAGGCCCCGTTCAGGCTGCTGCACCGGGTGAGGCTTCCCAGGGGCTCGGCAAAGCGGCTGCAGAGGGAGGGAGGCTGCAGAGGGAGGGAGGCTGCAGAGGGAGGGAGGCTGCAGAGGGAGGCCAGCCTGGCTGAGCCCATGGGGCTGAATGAGCTGCGTGGGGAGGCCAGCCTGGCTGAGCCCATGAGCTGCGTGGGGACCCTGGGGGGTAAAGGGAGACTCAGGTGCCCCCATAGTGCAGGGACCCCAGGGACGCCAGGCAGGGACCCAGGTGCACGTGTCCTGGCGAAAGTGACCAGGCCATTTGTGAGTGGCCTCCAGTTTCTCTGTCTGCAGATGCGGCGGGATGGAGCCTATGAGCCAAGATCTGGGCTCAGGAGGTGGGAGCCCTGCAGACAAGGAACCGCTCGGGCTGTTGCCAAGAGTCACCTGTCACTCCAGAGGGCGGAGACCAGGGTCCCCGGCTGAGCTCCCTCCAGGGCTCCAGATGCATGGACAGACAGACAGACACCTGGGTGGACGGATGATGGACAGAGACTCTGTCCTGCAGGTCTCCTGGGCACTGGGGGCCTCTGGGGCTGGGGGTGCTCTGGGGTGGGCCGTGCTGTGCGCTGCAGGAGCTGGAGCAGCCTCTCTGGGCCCCACACACTAGGAGCCAGGAGCAGCCCCACCCAGGGTGTGAGAGGCACCTGGGCAGACAGGATGGGTCGATGACAGAGAGATAGATAGATGATTGACAGGTAGGTAGACAGGATGGGTAGATGACAGAGAGATAGATGGACAGATGGATAGATAGGTAGACAGGATGGATGGGTGATAGAAGATAGATAGATGATAGACAGGATGGGTAGATGACAGAGAGATAGATGAACAGACAGAATGGGTAGATGACAGAGAGATGGATAGACAGATGGATAGATAGGTAGACAGGATGGATAGACAATAGATGATACATAGATGGACAGAATGGGTAGATGACAGATGGATAGATAGACAGATGATAGACAGGTTGGTAGACAGATGGCAGACTTTCATACTAAATGAAATAAGCCAATTCCACAAAACCAAAGGCGAAATGCTTTCTCTGATATTTGGATGCGAATTCATAGTAAAGAGGGAGCTAGGGAAGAATCCAGGCGCTTTGGATTAGGCAGAGGGGAGTGAAGGGAGGGGAGGGGTGTGGGGTAGGGAGGACAGGAGAATGAATGGGACATTGTGACCCTGTGAGTGCATAGAGGACCCCAGGACCAGGGTGATTCTACCCCATGTCCAACCAGAAGGAGGAGAAGGGACACTCCATCTAGGCAGGATGACTCCAAGTGCTGTCCATAGTAGGATTAATGTAATCTGTAAGCGTAAGGTAATCATGGCCATCCATGATATATTAACTCTGATATATCACATGAAATACTAGTAAAATAATCATCCCACGATGCAGTTACGTGGAATGACTTTGCAGCCCGCTTAGCCTTGCAAACGTCTGTGAAATTGCAGCAGTTATCAGACATCCTTCAGGCTGCGACGGTTTCATTCCAAAGCTGTGCATTTTCAAAGCTCCATTTTTTTTAAATTATATATCATGATCATTAATGATGCATGATCTTGCATGTTTTAAACAGACACGTATGTGCTTACAAATTGCAGAAAAACCGCGAGAACCCCTTCTTCCAACTCCAATAACAACATAAAAACCACTTTTAAGTCATTCAGGTACCAGGTCAGCCAACGACACACCCCAAGGTACAAAGCAGGAGCTTGTATTTTGGAGGGGGGATGTGCTGGTGGCATAGAGTTACTTGAACAGGAAGCTGAAAATTCCATTTTTGCAAGGAAAAAAACAGCTGCAGGAGAGCAGCCCAAGTCCCTGTAGTGGAACTGCACACCCTGTTAATAGACTTCTCCTTTTATGTGGCTGCGGAGACAGCCCAGCCATTATTTTCTTGAATTCTCAGCTTTTTTTAAATTTTAATTCTTCTGCCTTTTAATGTGAATGGACGCTCCCTGGGAGACGTGAACGGCCTGCAGTCTGTCGTATATACAAAATACCCCGTCTCTCTGTAGCATCGGCATTAAAATTCCTTTTAATTCTCTGGGAAGGCTAATGAGAACTCACTCACTGTCTTTACCCAAAGTCAGGTTTTTACGAACTTGTTCTCAATTTCACTCTCCCTGTGCGGAAAACAGAACTGCGCTCTTTGGTTTTTGCTCCGATTTCCAAAAAAAAAGGAACGCAAAACTCAGTTTCCTGAAACTGGAGGTTTTTGGTGCAAAAGCATCTTTCAATTTAAAAAAAAAAAAAACATTTCAAAAAAAATGATATATAACAGGGAACGGGCGCCCACCTGAAATCCCAGCGACTGCGCGGAGGCTGAGGCAGGAGGATCTCAAGTTGGAGGCCGGCCTCAGCAATTTGGCAAGGAAGAAAAATGGGAAAGGAAGAGAATCTCATCCAAAATGCAGTCGCTGCACCTTCAACCCGGGGAATGTGTGGGCCCACCTGGTGCCGAGTCAGATTTGGGGTCCGTGGGAGAGAAATCGGGGACACACAGGTGCAGGAGGACTTCAGGGGGGCCCCATGCCCTGGCCAGACGCTGTCTGGGTGCAGAATGGACAGGGCTCTTCTCTCTCTAATCTTTTGTCTGCCCCGAATCCCAATGAGGCGCCAGGAGCCTGCAGGATCGACTGCAGAGATATTAATTTAAAGCTTCAAATGTCAGCAAATAGACTTCAAGACCGTAGGCTGCAAGTCTCCGACTCACGGCTGCATTATTTTTGTGGCGGGTACCAGGGATTGAATTCTGGGGTGCTCCACCCCTGAGCCCCATCCCCAGAGAAGGTCAGGTCCTGAGCTGATCCAGTCTCCACCTACTCCCCGGGGACCCAGGGGGACAAGCTCACGGCTCCTCCCTGCACCCTCCTGAGGCTGCAGACCCCCTGCCTGCTCCCAGACGCCCTTTTTCAGGGGTGCGTGGTATTCCCAGGACGGAGCCAACAGCTGATCCCTTGCAGGTACCTTATTTCCTTTTATCCTCCTGAAGTTCATTGTGAGGCTTGGAGCAATGTCGCTAATTACCCAGTGGCTTCTGGGGAAACCCCGGTCACTCCCAAGCTCCATGCTTTAGGAGACATTGTGCCAGTTTGTGTCCCATTAAAAGTCGGAGGAAGATATTCAAGACTCCCCGGAATGTTGCACAATCGCTGTCCCCAAGCCCCGCAGAGGCCCAAAGTCACATCTCATTCAGGAAAGAGCTTGGGACAGCAGGTGGCCGAGGAGCGGTCCTCCCTTCACACCTTCCTCCCAGAGGCTCCGGAGGCTGAGGCAGGAGGATGGCGAGTTCCAAGCCAGCCTCCGCCAAAGGGAGGCCCTGAGCAGCTCAGGGAGACCCTGTCTCTAAATAAAATGCAAAATAGGGCTGGGGACGGGGCTCAGGGGTCAAGGGACTCTGCCTTCCGGGAGGCTGCTGGGTTCCTGCAGAGTGAATCCGTCCCTTTGCACGAAAATCATGACCAAGAACTTCCATCGCATCCGACTCAAAAGAGCCACCGGGGAAAGGCGGCAATAAAGCCACCTGGTTTGCGAGAGTTTATGACAGGAACCTAATGGCCCCCGTGATTTAACGCCCTTGTCTTCCTGCGACTTGGGAAAACCCACTTACAGGTCCTTAGAGGCCCTGGCCTCCCTTTAGCCACGCCTCACCTGGGTGCAGTTACCACTCAGTTAATCCATTTTGGTGGATTAATCCACTGATGATGCTGCCGCAGCCCTGCTGATGTGATCAGTTCCCCTATTAACTTTCATGCCTTGTCTCCTACTTGAGATTTGGGGGGACAGCTGACCACTGGACCATCCCTCCGTGCTCATCCAACAGGCCCATGAGCTGTGCCCACTTCATGCCCACGTCCAACAGATACTTCCGAAACCTGTCCTTGACGGAGCCCTGGATCCATGGCTGACCACCCAGGACTCCATCATAGCGGTACAGAGGACGGGGAGGGAGGGTCAGCCCTTCAGACAGGGCATTTGTGAGGGTCTGGGTAAGAGATGTCCCTCAAAAGATCTGTGGGGACAAAGCAATAAAGTTCAGAGGTGAAATGATTGCATTCTGAGAGGTGAAGACCAATAAGTGGATTAATCCACTTGGACAAACTCACTGGATGGTGACTGCAGCAGGTGGGGTGTGGCTGGAGGAGGGGGTCCCTGGGCTGTGCCTTTGGGGTCTCTGTCCTGTCCCTGGTGGGCAGAGCTCTCTCTGCTCCCTGGTGTAGACTAATAGTGGATTAATCCACTTGGATGGACTCACTGGGTGGTGACTGCAGCAGGTGGGGTGTGGCTGGAGGAGGGGGTCCCTGGACTGTGCCTTTGGGGTCTCTGTCCTGTCCCTGGTGGGCAGAGCTCTCTCTGCTCCCTGGTGCCCTGTCCTGAGCTGCTCTCCTCCTCCAGACCCTGCCGCCATCTTGTTCTGCTCCCCTTGGGCCAGAGCCATGGAGTCGGCCACCAGGGACTGGACCTCGGACACCATGAGCCCCAAGTAAACTTCTCTTCTTCTAAAAGCTCATGTGTGAGACACTACAAGGACCTTCAGAGGGGAAACGAGTGGGTGAGGAGAGGTGTAGACTCATAGTGGATTAATCCACTTGGATGGACTCACTGGGTGGAGACTGCAGCAGGTGGGGTGTGGCTGGAGGAGGGGGTCCCTGGGCTGTGCCTTTGGGGTCTCTGTCCTGTCCCTGGTGGGCAGAGCTCTCTCTGCTCCCTGGTGCCCTGTCCTGAGCTGCTCTCCTCCTCCAGGCCCTGCCGCCATCTTGTTCTGCTCCCCTTGGGCCAGAGCCATGGAGTCGGCCACCAGGGACTGGACCTCGGACACCGTGAACCAAAATCGACTTCTCCTCCTCTGTCATTGCTCTTGCGGGGTCTTCTGGTCACAGCAGACTACAACATGGTGGGTGCCCAGATCCCCCATGGACACCCAGATCCGCAGGGGCTCACATCCCGTATACAGTAATGGCATAATAATTGCAGAGACCCTATTCACAGCCTCTGTATACTTTAAATCACCTGCAGAGAACTTGAAATACTTAATGCAACGTGAATATTATGCAAATGGCTGTTAAGCTGTATTTATTCAGGGGGGAAACGCACGTTCAATGCGGATGAAATTTTTTTTTTTACATTTTTGATCCAGGGCTGTTTGAGTTTGCAGGTGTGCAACCCACTGAGAGGGAACGCTAGCTCCTCGTGTGCTCTGTTTCCTTGCCCTGGAAACACACGTGGGCTGGAAATGCACATTTTATCCAAGGTGTTTTCACTCCTTGTGCAAAAAAAAAAAAAAAACAGCTCTTAATGGGGAAACAAAACCACAGCATCGTTCCAAGGTGTTCACGTTTACAAACTCACTTTTTAGAAAAATGCAAACTATTGAGAATATTTTTTTTTGATAACCTGGACCATTTCACTAGCCTCCTGAGATACTAGGCTATTTTTTTATATTTATTTTTTTTTTGAAATGCACATATTTTATTTAGATACCTTTTTTTTTTATGTCCTCTCCGTACACAGACGGTCCTGACTTTTGTGATGATTCATCTCACGAGTCTCTGTTTTATGCCGGGACCTACAACTTGCAAGTCGACTTTACCCCGTTCTATGATTTTTGAATAGGAATATTTCCCCAGCATCACAAGAGACTGTCGGACGGCATTTGTGAGCCCACAGTACTTTGCCCAGTGTATCCGTGGTGTATATGCTACCCTCCCGTTACTCATTCAGTAGCCATATCAGCTAACAGACCAACTACCACTGGTACCCATGGGGGTACACAAAAATGGGTTGCATCATTACTATTCCTGCCAGACGGTGGCCACGTGGGACAGGCTAAGCCGCTGAGACACTGGATTTTCTTGGATCCTGTTCTCTCTGCCTCCCAGAATTCGTTGTGTGAACCAAATTCTGAACTCCCTGGGAGAGGTCGCTGTGAAGGTGACATGACCATGCAGACCTGAGGGACGAGCCTCATTACTGTCAATTAATAGTGACAAATGGCATCTCCCCTGCTGTTAGGACACCAGATCGTATCAGATTTTACTAGGCTACTTGGTAAGGTAAAGCTGTAAATCCAACCTGTTTTTAAAAATAAAATGACTGAGAGCAAATCTTAAACAAAAAGTCTACTCTCGAAAGTTGACTGCCTTTCAGGGCAGCCCAGCTGTGTGACCTTTGGTTATTTTATCAGCCTCTCTGGACCTTGTCATCCATTATAATGACACCCAGGTAGAACCGTGGTTGCAGATAAGGCTAAACTGATTAAAAGGGCATTTTATATCTAGAACTATGCAGGGACTTAGCAAGACAGAGTTATGAGATCACACGAGGGTAGCATAAAATAATAAGAAAACACACATTTTTGGTGCAAAATATATAGATGCTAATACTACAAATGGTTAAATGATATAGTATGCAACCCCATAAAATATTATGACATGGTAATATAATTCCATTCCATGGTAGTAAAATGAAAATTTTAAAAAAAATATTCATTATATTATATATATATATTATATAATATAATAATATTATATTCTATATTATATCTATTATGATATTATAACATATATTATATACTACAAAATGATTAAATAATATGATACATAACCACCTAATATGTCATATGGTCATATTATTCCACTTAACAATTTTTTTTTAATCACTGATCTTGGATGTGAGACTAGAAACAGTGAGGAAAAGATGAATAGAGGTTCCAGGGTATTAAATTACCCCAATTATGATGTGTGCCCTAGAAATACGTCACAAAGAACCCCTCTACTACGTGCAATTATAATGCACCAAAAAATGAGCTGAGAATATAGGATAAGCTCATAAAATAGAGACTAAAATTGTAAAAAAATATGAACTGAAATGTATCAATTGAGCTCACAAAATGAGCTAAAAATATCAATTGAGCTCTTAAAAAACTAAGCTAAAAAAATAAAATCCTTCCCCCAAAGTGATATCCACCTGATAATGTACAGTACCATATAACGTAAAAATAAATGCAAGCAAAGTACGATAAAAATCATGTGGAATAGAAGCTCACAGAACACAGGATGATTCTGTGCCGGAGACGTTATACCAAGTGAGAACTTTAGTAACACATTGTAGAAAATGTGTCAAACACAGTGAAATACGTCTCCATATAGAATGCACATGTGTATCAATATAGAATATGTACATTACGGGTTCATAAATATGTACATATGTAAATTATGCCACTTAATGATAATAACTTGCAAGTGCATTAAGACAAATCTATGCAAAGTAGATCCAACCTAAGCAGATTCATCAGCTTCTGCAATGTCCCCGAGAGCCATTAATTTATTATTATTATTATTATTATTATTATTATTATTATTATTATTATTATTTGGTTTCAGCTCTGGGAATTGATCCATGAGGAGCTTAACCACTGAGCCAATCCCCAGCCTTTTTTTTTTTTTTTTTTTTTGGAAAAACAACGTTGCTAAGTTGCTGAGGCTGGCCTCCAATTTCCGATCCTCCTGCCTCAGCCTCCGAGCTACTAGGATGACAGATCTGCACCACCATGTCTGGCCGTGAGTGGCTTTTATACATCCCTTTTGCTAATGCACCTCAGCAGAGCCGTCGAACCTCCTGAATGTCATTCACAAAAACAAAGCTTAGGACAAATTCTGTTGGAGCCTCCGTTTTCAAAATACCAACTAGGAAGGAGGCAGCTATGGGGTGGGGCGGAAATACCCGCCCCGGTTCCTCTCCAGACAATGGAAAATGGACATATTGCTCTCCAATGAGGCAGGGGAGATCCACCTCCTTCCTGTTGCCCAAGCGAATACAAAGGTCAGCCTTGCCTGTGCTCGGTGGGCTTGGTGGACTGAGGCAGGAGGATCGCAAGTTGGAGGCCAGCCTCAGCAACTGAGGGAGACCGGTCTCGATGCTAAGCTGCTCATTAAAAAAGCGGCAGATATTTTTTTCGCAGTGGACAGAACTGATTTTCTATTTGCAAATTTAGAGAGTTTGATCACCTGGTCCAGTCCCCCACAAGCACTGGAGAGTCGGTAGTTTGCACCGCCTCAGAACCCCACATTTCAGTTATTCAGGGGGCAGGGGGTACTACAGGTAGCAGCCAGAGGGGCGCTGAACCCCTGAGCCCCAGCCCCAGCCCCTTTGGTAGTCTTTTATTTAGAGACCGAGTCTCGCTAAGTGACCTGGGGCCTCGCTCCATTCCAGAGGCTGCCCTGCAACTTGCGATCCTCCTGCCTCAGCCTCCTGAGCTGCTGGGATGACAGGGGCGGGCTCCTGTGCCCAACATTTCTTTGAATTTACTTGACTCAAAACAACAAACAAACAAAAAAAACACATAATAATAAACCAAGTGTGGTGGCAGTCACCCGTCATCTCAGCATCTCGGGCAGCGGAGGCAGGACGATGGCAGGTTTGAGGGCAGCCTCAGCAACATACTGAGGCTCTAGTGAAATTTTCCTCCTCCAGGCCCTGCCGCCATTTTGTTCTGCTTCCCCTTGGGTCAGAGTCATGGAGTCGGCCACCAGGGAAGGAATCTCGGACACCAGGAGCCCCACATAGACATTTCCTCCTCTGAGATGTCCATCCAAAAAAATATACATCCGCGTCCTCAGAAAGGGGCTCAGGGAGGACGGCGGGTTGACACCCGTGCATTTCCAGTTTTCCAAGGTGCGACCGAGGCTCCCTAGTGGCTTTCCAAAGGGGCAGGAAGGATGCAAGTGGCCGGCCAGGCGGGGCCGGGAGGAGAGCCACAGGAAGGTCAGGCCGTCCTCTGGGCGAAAACAATTTACACAGCAAGCCAGGCATTAAATGACCATTCGACTTTCCCCTGATCATAATTATAACGGGAAGAAGAGGCAGCTGGCGGGGGGGGGGGGGGGGGGGGGGGGGGGGGGTGAGTCTCACACACACACACACACACACACAGATGCATGCACACACGTGCACACAGAGACAGATTAAATCATTTTAAGTGCATGTGTCACTCGGATTTTTTTAATTAGCCTTGACAGCATTTTTTTTCTGGTACCAGGGATGGAACTCAGGAGCACTGGACCCCTGAGCCCCGTCTGCAGCCCTATTTTGCATTTTATCTAGAGACAGGGTCTCCCTGAGTTGCTTAGGGCCTCCCTTTGGCGGAGGCTGGCCTCCTACTTGTGACCCTCCTGCCTCAGCCTCCCGAGCTGCTGGGCTGACAGGTCCAAACGCATTACCCCAGAATGGAGAAGCTGCCCACTGGCCTCGGGGTAGGAGAGATGCCACTCGCCTGTGGAGGCTACTTCACCGTTTGCCAAGTGCTTTTCCAGGTTCTGGTTCAAACATCTCGGCACCTGCCAGGAGCCTAGGGCTGCCGTGCGTGTGTTCAGCAAATGCTCTCCTCAGTGGCTTCCCACCAAGTTCAGCTGCAGAATCTCCGGGGCGTGAATGAGAGCAAAGCCTGTGGGAGACTCTCCCCACTCGGCGCCCTGTGGCGGCCTCCACGAAGGACCAACTTCCAGGAGACTGAGGACAAAAGCAACTATTTTCTCAGGGATCGGAAAGTCAGAGCTGTGAGATCACCTTGGGGACAGGGCTGTGGTGGCTTTGGTGGCTCTGGGAGGTGGCGGGAGCCTTGGCATTGTGTGACAGGGACACACGTCTCTCTGGATGCCAGTCGACTTACTGTGGCTGTGATAAAATACCTGAGAAATACAACTTAGAGAAGGAGAGGGTTATTTTAGCTCACCATGTCCGAGGTCCAGTCCGTGGTGGCCGACTCCATGGCTCTGGCCCAAGGGGAGCAGAACAAGATGGCAGCAGGGCCTGGAGGAGGAGAGCAGCTCAGGACAGGGCACCAGGGAGCAGAGAGAGCTCTGCTCACCAGGGACAGGACAGAGACCCCAAAGGCACAGCCCAGGGACCCCCTCCTCCAGCCACACCCCACCTGCTGCAGTCACCACCCAGTGAGTCCATCCAAGTGGATTAATCCACTATTAGTCTACACCCAGTGAGTCCATCCAAGTGGATTAATCCACTATGAGTCTACACCCAGTGAGTCCATCCAAGTGGATTAATCCACTATGAGTCTACACCCAGTGAGTCCATCCAAGTGGATTAATCCACTATGAGTCTACACCCAGTAAGTCCATTCAAGTGGATTAATCCACTATTAGTCTACACCCGGGAGCAGAGAGAGCTCTGCTCACCAGGGATAGGACAGAGACCCCAAAGGCACAACCCAGGGACCCCCTCCTCCAGCCACACCCCACCTGCTGCAGTCACCACCCAGTGAGTCCATCCAAGTGGATTAATCCACTTATTAGTCTACACCTCTCATAACCAATCATTTCACTTCTAAACATTCTCACATTGTCTCAAAAAGACTTTTCCAGAGTCACCTCATGTCTCAACAACAACATTCACTAATCTAAGATTTAAATGTCTCTTTCAGGGACAGCGTAGAATTTATAAAATCATATATTCACTCTTGAAAACCCAAACTGTTTAAGAAATCTGAATCAAATATATTTATTTTCGTGTTCTTATTTTTCATTTATTTATATTCTTTATCTTGTTGTTGGTCCCGTTTACGGTGCTGCGGTTTAAACGTAGGACCTATTGCGTGCTAAGCAAGTTCTCCACCACTAATCCACACCCCCGATTCTATTTGTTTTTTTTTTCCTTTGTAGCTTTCATCCAGAAAGAAAAGTTGAAGATTAAAAAACCAAATTTCTGAAGCTATAAAGTCGTTTTATTATAAAATAGCTCCCTCTTATCTACAGTTTCACTTTCTGCACTTTCCATTACTCAGTGTCAATTAAGCTCCAAAATATTAAATGGAAAATTTCACTAAATAAACTATTTAAAATTATAACTTGTATAAATTTTCAGTTGACATGCAAAAAAAAAAAATCCTAAATTGTTCTCCATAACTCCTGAGACAAGAATCATGAATTTGTCCAGTGTATCCTTGGTGTACGAGCTACCCTCCCATTAATCATTTAGTAGCTGTCTTATCTTTCTCAACAACTGCTATTGGTACCTCAGTGTATACATTCAAATAACCCTATATTATCTAATAATAGTTCCAAATTCAATGCTAGTGATGCTAAAAATTCAGATATTCCAGTAGGAATACACAAGATGCTTCCATCACAGCAAGAAGTAGTCTAGTACAATAAGTATTTTCAGAGAGAGAGAGACCTACATTTACATAACGTTCACTGCAGTATATTGGTAAAATAATTCTATTTTATTGTTGTTCCTAATCTCCCAGTGTGTCCAATTTACAAGCAAAACTTTATCGTTGTATGAATCACAAGGTATGCATATGGCCCCAGGGATCCACCGGGGATCTTGGAACATACAACCCAATGAATAAGGGGAATTATCGTTCTAAATTTTTAATGGTCAAGTCGTAGGATATGGATACAGACAGTGTGCGTGATTGAATTTCTGAGTGTTCGCCAAGGTTTGTTGAATTTGTTAAACCTTCTTCCCTTAAGTTAAAAAAAAAAAAAAAATGTTTTATCCATCTGTGTCTCTCCTGGTTGTAAGTATGAAGTGCAGAATGGAAATGCGCTCTCTCTCTCTCTCTCTCTCTCTACCTTTATCATAAGTCAACTTTTCATAGACTTCTCATCATTTCATGTCACTCTAACGGTGCTAAAAAATTTACCACCTCGACTCAAAAACGTTTTATGGGTAGATGCATGAATGAATTAGGGGCCATATCTGCATGATATCATCATAATTTCCTCTTTTTATGGCTCACCCAAAAAAAAAGTCTAAATCTCGTCGAACATGATGCTAAAGCATGACACCCTTCATCATTCATCCCAGCAAAAAAAAAAAAAAATATATATATATATATATATATATATATATATATATATATTTCATGAAGCCAAAATAAGATTAGCCAACCCTTCTGCAAATTTATGTTTTTCCACGGACTTCATTGGGTAGCAGAATATTTGCGGTCCTGTTCAGAATGTAATTTACAGAGAAATGGGAAGAGGCCGTCAAAATATCACACTCAAAATAAATTGCTCCCGAGGTTCCTCGGCAGACCTCCAGCTGTGTCACAGAGTTTTGTGATAATGGATAATTAATTACCACCCTCCCTGCATATTCATCGACACCATAGAAGTATTTCCATTACAAATGGCTTATTGGTAAAAAAAATAATTCTTAAAAAATTTCTGCCGTATCTTGACAGTTGTGGCTATGTTGAAAACGGAAGAGAATTTCCTTCGTGATTTAATGCACCGACAAGGATGAGGATAAACCTGCAGTCGAGCGAGATAGAATTCAACATGTCACCAAGAAATAGCACAGGACTTTCAAGAACCCAGGGATAGGGAAGAGTCCCATTGTCACTGCGATGCTGTCCAATAAGATCACAAGGTTTCTTCAGCCTCCATTTTTCCTGTCCCATGTGGACGTGAGGACTCATCTTTTGTGTGAACTTGATGGATTTCGGAGATACTGTGTCAGGCAGTGTTTCAACATGGTGGCCAAAATAAATTAGAGAGGAAGTGTTTTAGTTTGGCTCCAGTTTCAGTGGTCTCAGTCCATGGTTGGCTGGTTTCGTTGAAAAACAAAATGGCGGAAGGGAATGGTGGAGAAAAGATGCTTATGTATTGGGAGCTGGGAATCAGAAAGAGAACAGTCAAGGATCTGGGAACAAGATGAAATCCCAAAGGTCAGACCCCCCCAGTGGTCTATTTCATCCCAGTGACCAACAGTCTGTTCAATGACCAATGGATTCATCCATCAGATAGATTATTCCAATAATGAGGTCGGAGAGCCCATAATCCGATCTTCTTATTTCTGGACACCACTGTGTTTCCTACCAGCTGAGATTTTAGGGCAACATTTCTGGTCCAAACCCTAACAAATACCCCCAATCGCTGCTATCTATTTTCTGGATGGGTCTATGGGTTCCGTTGCCAGAAGTGACGAGGATTTTAATTAATAGATGGAGCACAGAAGACAGCACCCTCATCCCTGTGGGTGGGCACCATCCAATCCATTGAGGAACCTGTGAGCTTCTTCTTGAGTGTGGAACAGGAATCCTCTCTTCCCCTCAGGCATGAGATCTCCTAATTCTCATGGCTTTGGACTCATCTCAAATTAATAGCTTCCTGGGAATGTTAGCTCACAGACGGAAGATTGGCAGATGGGAGTGATACTTCTCAGGCTCCATAATCATGTGGTCAACAGCCATAATACATCTCAATCCCACCCCCAACCTCTCTCCTCTTTCTCTCTCCCTCTCCTTCTCTCTCCTGTTGTTTCTGAGGACCATGAAGGACCACTCGATGCTTCTTATTTGCAAATACTGGGTCATTTTATGGGAGGGTTTCGAGCCTCTGTGGATTCTGGCGTCAATGGGGAACCTCACAACCAGAATACTCGATAAGAAGTGTTCTAAAATGGCTCTCCTCCGAGGTCCCTGCCCCCAGATAGACACACAACTTCTTCAAGGACCTCAATCAGACATCCATCTCGGTGCGACTGGAGAAGGGTTTGCAGAGGTCAAGTTCTAAAATTAAGGACTTAAACACAAGGATTTGGGGCAAGAGAGCTGGGAGCATTTACAGTTTTCTCTGACTGAAGGCTGAAGAAATCAGGAATTGGAAGAATGGCCGGGATGTCATGGCTGTTCTTGATTGGAAGGTGGAACCGCTGTGGTTTTGATGTCATTTGTAGGTTTATGAGGTGTTCGCAGGGTCCTTGGTATGGAGAAATGGCGGAAATTTCAAGAGGTGAAGCCCAGTGGAAAGGGGTTGCTTAGGTAGTTGGTAGTGCTTCCATTAGAACCCAAGTTGCTCTCCGTGAGATTCAGTCATTACAAAAAAGCAAGCCAGGCCTCTGCATCCCTCTGACTTCCGCCCCACCCAATCCCATTTAGTCACCTGGTTCCTGTGATCAAAATACCCAGCAAGAGCAACTTACCGAAGGAAAAGTTTATTTTAGTTCATGGTTTCAGAGGTTCAGTCCCTGGTGGCCGACTCCATGGCTCTGGCCCAAGGGGAGCAGAACAAGATGGCGGCAGGGCCTGGAGGAGGAGAGCAGCTCAGGACAGGGCACCAGGGAGCAGAGAGAGCTCTGCCCACCAGGGACAGGACAGAGACCCCCAAGGCACAGCCCAGGGACCCCCTCCTCCAGCCACACCCCACCTGCTGCAGCCACCTCCCAGTGAGTCCATCCAAGTGGATTAATCCACTTATTAGTCTACACCAGGGAGCAGAGAGAGCTCTGCTCACCAGGGACAGGACAGAGACCCCAAAGGCACAGACCAGGGACCCCCTCCTCCAGCCACACCCCACCTGCTGCAGTCACCACCCAGTGAGTCCATCCAAGTGGATTAATCCACTTATTAGTCTACACCAGGGAGCAGAGAGAGCTCTGCTCACCAGGGACAGGACAGAGACCCCAAAGGCACAGACCAGGGACCTCCTCCTCCAGCCACACCCCACCTGCTGCAGTCACCACCCTGTGAGTCCATTCAAGTGGATTAATCCACTGAGTAGGTTACACCTCTCATAATCCAACCATTTTACTTCTGAACTTTCTTGCATTGTCTCATATGTGAGCTTGTTAGGACCACCTCACATGTCAATCAAAACATTTCCCATGGGATGTGTTCCACTCCCACAAGTGCCTGCCATGATGCCATCCGCCATGTTGTGACACAGCCAAGGGACGCTCATCCCAGATGCCAATCAGATGGAGTCCCACAGTCTTGGACATTCAGTCTCCAAAACTGTAAGCTACATAAATTCATTTTCCTGGTAAATTACTCAACAACATCAGTGTCATTTTGATAGCAGAAAATGGACAAATACCAACTTAAAGGCAGATACAAAGACTAGGTGAGAATTTTGATTATATGCTCATGGTACCATAAGCAAAAGTTTCCCAAATGCCATTGTGGAGTTCTGATCCAAGGAACTGTGAGTTCACAATTGGGTGTTGCTTCACCTTGTTATATTAGTGAAATTTGTCATTCACGATAGGAAACCAAGAACTCTCAATGTGACAATCACAAATATCACCCCATAAAGAGTTTGGCAACGATGCTACATTGAGTCCAATATTACCCCCTGAGGAGGAAAAGAAAAACAAACATCACCAACTTCTTAGGAAAACAGATCTCCATTTAACGCCCAAATTCATAGAGTCAACATCCATCATGGCACCCATTGGACGGGTTTCCAATTATGTGCAGGTGGCTTCCATCGGTTTCAATATAAGAAAAGAAAATCCCCATTCTTCTAGGAATGCATTCAATTTTACAGTTTTGCCTTGAATTTCTTCCGATAACCACAGTGGACGTAGCTGAACAAAGTGGAGAAAACTTCATTAGTAGTTATCAAGCGTCGCAAGGTGAAGTCCCCAGGACGCCCACCGGGTTCCCAGGACGGAGGCCGCGTTCCAACAGCTGACACTTCTATAAATCAAAGCAGCCCCGCGAGTGGCGAAGTGGTAATGGAGAAATGGTGTGAACGACGGCTTAACGGGAATATTGAATCCTTAAATGAACTGTACGCTCTCGTTTTTAATGGGAGAGAGCAGTCGCCAGGCATAATAAAAATAATTGAAATGAGGGGCTGGAGCCATTAATCTAGAGAGAAGTGCCTCCAAGAACAAGTGAGGCAGAAAAACAGGCGAATGTATATGGCAGCCCCCGATGGATGTCATGTGTGCCTAATGGTCTCGGTGGCCATCAATCAAGGGGAGAATGGGATGGGTAATGGGAGATGCATGTTTAAGACAAATCCCTCCTTAGCAGGAGAACAAGAAACAACCCAGAAAGTGGTGATGGATGGAATCAATGGAGCTAGCTCCTCACTGGTCCTTCAGAGAAAAAAAAAATGGAATCATCCAATCTGCATAATTCATATAATTAATGAAGTAGCAGAAGTCCAGCTGAATGAGCAAAACTCATTCTTTCCCTCCCCCTTAACATAATGTCTGGATCAGTTTTGCAAGAACACCTTTTATGGCCACACGTTTGATGTCAGTCATTTACCGAGGGGTCTGAGAAGTACCTGCCCGCCCGCCATTTTGAAAAGTGTCACAAGCCACCAGAAAGAAGCCAAGCTCATTTCCCGTTATGAAAGACACATCCTGGTGATGGAAGAGCCAATGGGAATCCACCTGCCCATGTTTCAGGGACTGGATTTGACCAATAAAATCCAGTGTTGGGTCACTGGGCACAGTCGATATTGTTTGGAATATTCCAGATGTGAACTTAAGATTCCAAAATTCCAAAATTGACACAAATAAATGGACATTTGAGTTCAGTTTTCATTACTGTAATGAAAGAGCTGAGCCTGAGTAACTTTATAAAGAAAAGAGGTCGAATCAGCTCATACTTCTGGAGGGTCTAGTTCATGGGGCCAGCATCCGCTCTGATGTGACTAGAGTCTTGTGTTGGGCTGAACCACAGTTGGGAGTGCAGACAAGATCAAAAGATGACATTGCATGAAAAAAGCCAGCGGCAGGTTCAGGGACCAAGCTCAGACCGACGTCACCATTCCCACAGGATAACTAAGTCACGTTCCCACAACAACTACCTTCTTACCTTCTAAGGACAGTGACCAAATGACCTCAGGACTTTCCACATCTTGGAGGTTCCACCATCTCTTAACACCACCACACAAGCACCCAACACGTGGACATGAGCAGGGACACCCTCCAATGTCCCGGACTGTGAACCTTGGGGGACACACTCCATCCACATCCAAATCGCCCAATACGTGGACCTTGGGGACACAGTCCATCTACCTCCCACCCACAGCAAGTGTTGAGGGACACTAGCATTTGCTTGACTATGTGACTATTGAGTGCCATTTGTCATCGTCTCTGGTCAGAAATGAATCGAAATATTGGCTTCTGTTTTCAGTGATTATTCCACACACGTTGGCTATCCTGTGGGTCATTTCTCGGGAAATACGTGGTCACCAAGGTCATTTTGCAAAATGGAGCTCAGACCCCCAACGTTTACCTTGCTTTGAGAAAGGAAATCTTAAAATGAGCGAAAAGACTCCCCTTACAAGGAAATCACGGGTCTCGAGTTGCCCAGAACCGACGAGGGCAGGTGGAATTCGCCGGAAGAACGTGCCGGGTGTGTTCGGAGCAACTACTTTGTTCTTCCCTTGGGGATTCAGATGCAGATGTGCATCCCTTGATACACACTGCAGAGCTTGGTCTGGGGATTTCTGAAGAGAAGACACATCCCCTCGTTGTCCTCAAAGAACACCTCTCAATGCCTAGACCCCATGCTCGGTGGTGTCCTTCGATGTCATTACAAATCCATGTTGAGGGTGTTTCATGCAACAGGAGCTCTACAGAGAGGAAGAATTTCCATTCTAATACAGAAGAGAGAACACATCCCCAAATAATGCCTTTTTATCGATAAAGGAGATGGAAAAATAGACAATATTTGTCTGCATGAAAAAATATTCAAAGTGTACGTCTCAGTCTATCCCCGCTGCTATAACAACTGAGCCCGAATTCTCATTTTCAATCGGAAGGTCAGAGGAGAGCTGGGGGCCCTGATAACTTTTGGAGAAGCCAACTCTGAGTTATCATGGATCTCAGAAGGACTTCCCACAATTCCCGGAGAATCGGGCGCCTTGGGGAAGTTCAGAAAATTCAGGAAGACCCTGGACACATTCGTCCAAAGATCTCTACCCCATTTATCAGAATCCCAAGTTCCCTAGTCAATGCTTTGAGCTCAGATTGAGAAATGTCCATTGATGGGTATTTATCCTCTTGGAAGCGTAGACGCTTGGATCCTAAGGTTGGTCCCATTTTCTCTGCCTTGTCCTTGGAAGGAAGAGGAGACTCTGTCACCAAAGAACATCTTGGATTTTCTCAGGTGGCTTCCAATCAACTGTGCTTAGTCTCTTAGCTGCTGCTTGTTTTCCAGAGGACATCATCGGTCCTTGTCATTACCCATCCAAAGCCAAGTCATGGCTGCGATTTCTTCCACGCCTGTCCAATCCCAGATGGGCCACCCATGGTGGTGAGGTCCCATTGTCCATGGGGCACTGCCAGAAGTCCCACCACTGAATGTCTTCCTCATCTGGACCATCGGTTCTCACCAATCCTTCCTTCTTCCCCAGCTCCCACAGCTGTGGCGCCCTCCTTCCCAGCCAGGGGGCGCAGGAATTGCTCTCTGGCCGCCATTTTGTTTCCTTCCTCAGAGGTCAGCAACGCTTGCCCCTGGGCTCAGACCTCTCCAACTCTTGCAAGTGGGCTTCTCCAAAAGTCAGCGCCGCCGTGAATCTGGAGGTGAAATATAGGCAGGGCACCAACAGGCGTGAAGGGAACTACCATTGGACAGAGAGAAAAGTCAGGTGGTCAGAAAACATCGGCTGGCTTAGCACTGACCTCGGAGTGTGGATGGCCCATCCAAGCCTCCCAGCTGGCCCCCAAATGGCCAAACCATTATATTCCAGATTTCTGGGTCCTCAGCAAACCAACAATGTGCTTTCCACCCACCACTGGCCACCAATATGCAAAGCTCCTTTGGAACAACTGGTTTTCTGGTTTGTTGTCCAGCCTGAAATCCTGCAGTGTTGTAGCTCCATTTTTGCAGGAACTGGATCTTATAATTTTGCTGGTGACGGACACCCAACACCCCTGCAGGTATCCAAATCCAGTGCTTTAAATTAAAAATGAGGTCGTATCTGCATGTGCCCCCCCTGTGCTCACCGTCCCATGTACACCTCTACATGACTCATAATACTAATACTGCATAAATGCTCTGCCAATAGCCCTCACACTCAACTGATGGAGAATAATTAGCAGAAAAAGCTCTCTCTATAGGTTCAGGACACACATTGAAAGGCCGCCAAATCTTATGCTGTTTGAATCTCCCACCACCAAAATCGTGAGCTCCGTAAACCTCTGTACAAGATACTGAGCCTCAGGTGTTTTGTTATAGCAACAGAAAACAAAGACAGATCCCAAACTTAAAGGCTAGTTCTCCAAGGAACTGTGCTGACTTGGTAGGTGACGGAGAAAGAGAGAGACCCTGTCTCTCTGGGTAACAAAAATGTGACTCACCGATGCAGAAAGACCTAAATTGGTAAAGAACATTAGGGTGCAGAAAGAATCAAGAGGTTCTTCTCATGTGATGTATCAGTGGATTAATCCATTGTGAAGTGAAGGCATCCATTTTTGTGAGGGCTTCAAAGTGCCACCGCATCAAGGAACTGTCAGAAAAAAAAAATTACTAATGCACTGTGAGATTTTTCATGGCTGCATAATATTCCTTTGTGCAACTGGGCCTTAAATCATGTATCCATCACCCCTCAGGGATGTTGGGTTTGTTCCCATCTTTTTTAGCCACTAAGATGAATGCTGCTGCGGATTTTCACGCCCATGAGGGTTCTTTGTTTGTTTTTTCTTTGTGTGCTTTTGATTAATGTTTTCATTTCTCTGGGGTAGAGAGAAAGGGTGGAATTTGCGGGTCATACGGCCCACTCCATGTTTAGCCTCTGGAGGATCCGCCAAACCCGTGTTCCAAAGCAGCTGCGCCATTTTGTGTCCAAGAACGTGGGTTCACGTGGGCCGCTCCTTTGTCACACCGAGTCACACAGCTGTGGCTTAATGAGGACTTCAAAGTAGGTCACTGTCTTCTCCGGCTGGTGCTCTTTGCTCTGAAACCTGTTTTCCCTCCGAGCTAAAGAGCGGGCCGGGCTGGCGTCCCCGGTGCAGAAAGTAATTAAGCTGCCAGCGGATCCTGTCACGTTAATTGTGAAGCAGAGAAAAATCTCAATGGCTTGTGACACACAGATTCAGCGGGGGTGGGGGACGCCAGAGGCCCCGGGCCCAACAGAATGTGACCCCATTTGCTGATTTTGCTGATGTGCAGATACAAAGCCCTTCTCTGCCTGCCCCTGTGCCCGGCCGTCCCTCCTGCAGCAGTGACGGGATGCAGGATGGTCCCTGCGTGGCCATGACAGGGCAGAGAAGAGCAGTCACAGGCAAAATGTCACCCAGCGGCCAGGGGACTGCTCTCTCTTCCAACCCCAGGAGGAGAGGACTCAAAACCAGGGGTGCTGTGGGAATGGAGGGAGCTGGGATGAAATGGGGAGGAGGGTTTTGTAGGTGAGGGATGAAGATGTGCAACCTGGTGGAGGAGGAGATGGAGGAGGAGGAGGAGATGGAGGAGGAGGAGGAGGAGGAGGAGATGGAGGAGGAGGAGAAGGAGGAGGAGATGGAGGAGGAGGAGGAGGAGGAGGAGATGGAGGAGGAGGAGGAGGAGGAGGAGAAGGAGGAGGAGATGGAGGAGGAGGAGGAGAGAGGAGGAGGAGGAGGAGATGGAGGGAGGAGGAGAGGAGAGGAGAGGGAGGGTGGAGGAGGAGGAGGAGAAGGAGGAGAAGGAGGAGGAGGAGGAGGAGGAGATGGAGGAGGAGGAGAAGGAGGAGGAGATGGAGGAGGGAGG
>NC_135494.1:3242487-3270612 GCF_052094955.1 Ictidomys tridecemlineatus | reverse complement strand
GCTGTGACAAGGCCCCAGGTCAGCGGTTTGGAGGTTCAGTGACGGGAGCACAATGTGATCTTGTCTTGTGTTCAAAATCCCTGTAAAGCCGTGTTTTATGGTCCTTTAAGGAGGCACAGTCCACACTCACGGTTTGCAAGCGAGATAGCTTCACCCGACATGCTGTGGACCTTTCAGGGTCAGAGAAGACCCCGGGCACCCAGCCAACCACAGTCCAGAGGCCAAATCTGCATCCACACGGTGTTTGTAAATAAAGTTTTATTGGGAGACAACCATGCTCATTTTAAAAAAAAAAATTTTTTTTTTTTTTTAGTTGTAGATGAACCCAATCAATCTCTTTGTTTCATTGATTGATTGATGTGGTGCTGAGGATGGAACCCGGTGCCTCCTGCGTGTGTGACGTCAGTGCTCACCACTGAGCTACAACCCCAGCCCCCCACGCGCATTTGACTACATATTGTCTGGGTGCTTTTGAGTTCTCTGGGCAGAGTGCAGTGGCCGTAACAGCAACCAGGTCGCGTGCGAAACCTCCAACGTTTGCTTTCTGTCCGTCGATGGAAGAAAATGCTCACCCCTTATCTACCACATCTTGTAAAAATCCATCTCGAGTATTTTTTTAAAGTCATGAGAAACTGGGATCTTGCACAGAGGAGAAGAATACCTTGCTTTTTTTTTTTTCTTTCGGATACACGAGGGCCTGGGCTGAGCTCACCTGACTTTAAAATATTTGCAATGCCATTAAGTAGCAGTGAGTGGCCTGGTCCTCCTCGGAGCCAAATATTTCCCTCCAAAGGAATCACTGTAACTAAAGCCAATAAATCCCTGAGCTGGCTGAAATGCTGAGCGGGTCAGTCTGAAAATGAGCGCCTTGGCTTCTTCCGTGTTGGCTGCGGCTCAGAAATGCAGCAGCACAAGGCATCCTCGGTGCGAGGGGTTACTCTCCCGTTAGGAAGCAGAGTCCCTTCCCGACCGTGGATTGAGACGCGTTGACTTTGAGAACGGGCCCTGGGACGTGGGTGCACATTGCACATTGTGCCCGTGTGTCTGGGTGCTTCGTCCGTGGCTGTCTAACAAGTATCTGCTTCAAGACCAACAAGACTGAAAGGGTAGATCCTCCTTCCATCATGGACCCAAGAATCATATCCACATATTGGACATTTCCTGTCCAACGGTGCAGCCACGAGCCACACGTGGAAACTTAGATCCCAATCAGCACTGAATGCAGCAAGGAGTTCAGTTTCAGTGATGCCTAGGCATATGTTAAGCACTGAACAGCCCTGGGTTGTTGAGGGCCACCATACTGAATTCAGCCGCCATATGCTGTTGAGGGCTACCATATTGAATCCAGCCCTGGGTTGTTGAGGGCTACCATATTGAATCCAGCCCTGGGATGTTGAGGGCCACCATATTGAATCCAGCCCTGTGTTGTTGAGGGCCACCATATTGAATTCAGCCGCCATATGCTGTTGAGGGCTACCATATTGAATCCAGCCCTGGGATGTTGAGGGCTACCATATTGAATCCAGCCCTGTGTTGTTGAGGGCCACCATATTGAATTCAGCCGCCATATGCTGTTGAGGGCTACCATATTGAATCCAGCCCTGGGTTGTTGAGGGCTCCCATATTGAATTCAGCCCTGTGTTGTTGAGGGCTACCATACTGAATCCAGCCCTGGGTTGTTGAGGGCTCCCATATTGAATCCAGCCCTGGGTTGTTGAGGGCTACCATACTGAATCCAGCCCTGGGTTGTTGAGGGCCACCATATTGAATCCAGCCCTGGGTTGTTGAGGGCTCCCATATTGAATCCAGCCCTGGGTTTTTGAGGGCTACCATATTGAATCCAGCCCTGGGTTGTTGAGGGCCACCATATTGAATCCAGCCCTGTGTTGTCAAGGGCTACCATATTGAATCTAGCCCTGGGATGTTGAAGGCTACCATATTGAATCCAGCCCTGTGTTGTTGAGGGCCACCATATTGAATTCAGCCCTGTGTTGTCAAGGGCTCCCATATTGAATCCAGCCCTGGGTTGTTGAGGGCTACCATACTGAATCCAGCCCTGGGTTGTTGAGGGCCACCATATTGAATTCAGCCCTGTGTTGTTGAGGGCTACCATATTGAATCCAGCCCTGGGTTGTTGAGGGCCACCATATTGAATCCAGCCCTGGGTTGTTGAGGGCCACCATATTGAATTCAGCCCTGTGTTGTTGAGGGCTCCCATATTGAATCCAGCCCTGGGTTGTTGAGGGCTCCCATATTGAATCCAGCCCTGGGTTGTTGAGGGCTACCATATTGAATCCAGCCCTGGGTTGTTGAGGGCTACCATATTGAATCCAGCCCTGTGTTGTTGAGGGCCACCATATTGAATTAAACCCTGTGTTGTTGAGGGCCATCATATTGAATTCAGCCCTGGGTTGTTGAGGGCTACCATATTGAATCCAGCCCTGGGTTGTTGAAGGCTCCCATATTGAATCCAGCCCTGGGTTGTTGATGGCTACCATCCTGAATTCAGCCCTGGGTTGTTGAGGGCTACCATATTGAATCCAGCCCTGGGTTGTTGAGGGCTACCATATTGAATCCAGCCCTGTGTTGTTGAGGGCCACCATATTGAATTCAGCCCTGTGTTGTCAAGGGCTACCATATTGAATCCAGCCCTGGGTTGTTGAGGGCTTCCATATTGAATCCAGCCCTATGTTTCTGAGGGCTTCCATATTGAATCCAGCCCTGGGTTATTGAAGGCTACCATCTTGAATTCAGCCCTGTGTTGTAGAGGGCTACCATCCTGAATTCAGCCCTGTGTTGTAGAGGGCTTCCATATTGAATTCAGCCATCATATGTTGTTTAGGGCTACCATATTGAATCCAGCCCTGTGTTGTCCAGAGCTGCCGTAGCAGGCAGCACAGAACTTCCGAACATCACCATCATTAGGACCAAGGCCCTCGAATGGGATCACATTGTCCTGATACTGAGCTGAGGGTCCTGTCTCTAGAAGACTGAGGACCAAAATTATTTCCCCCCCTCATTCTCCATCAGCAGCTTCTGCATTTTGTTTTTACATTAACTCACCATTTGTGCCTCTCCTCCTAATTTGCAGAAAATCTAGGGAGTCTTTGGAATCGGTATGCTAGACCTTGGCTGCGTCAAGCCGGGAACGCCAGAGGAAATATTTCTGATCTGTCTCCTTAGACAGGAATATTTCACATCCCAGGGCGGAGGAAGGTTTATTCTCGGGTCATTAACTTTAGCTCTATATGTTTCTAAGTCTCCGTGAACGTTTGCTTCGCTACAGTTTGTGGGGAAATGCAGAGGAGGAAGTGTCATGTTATTTGTGTTACCACTGCCCTACGCCCTGTGGCCATAGTGACATTTGGTGACTGCAATAACAGAGCTGAATGCCAACACTGGCCCCCGAGTATTTCACTGCATAAAATATGCTTAAAACATTATTTTCAGAGAGCGCTTGGCAGTCCCACTTTCTATCGAAACAAAGCTGTAAATTTTATTTCAAACCCCCAAAATCTTGGCTTCGCTTTCTCTTCTTTAGTTTTTATTATTTACAGATGGATACACGGAAAGGAAAATTACCTTGTGTTAATTTTAAATTTATAGACTTATATTCCACTTATTTGGGGCATTTTCTTTGGGGGTTACTCTTGGAATGGGACCTCCACTTTGTCTCCTGTTTTTCTGTTCTTCCCCAGGAGTCAGAAATTCAAGAGAAACGTGCCTCAGACTTTCACGGCAGGGTACAACTTGTTTCAAAAGTAAAACTTTTCTTCACCGGCTATTTTCATAGTGAATCATTCATCGTAAATTAATTTACTATTAATTAATCATAAGTTAATTAATTAATAGTAAATAATTTAATCATAATTATTAATCATATGAATTATTGATTTCATAGTAAATTGTTAATCGTAAATTATTAATACTGATTAAGCAATGAATAGGAATGAACATGAGGGGAAGAGAAGGTTGGTTGAGAGAGGTCAGGAGAGGTTGAGACGAATTGAGGGCAGAAATCAAACGGGACAGTGGTTTAAAGGAGAAGGCAACAGAGTTCCCCAGCTAACCACCCTCTCCCCCTCCCTCCCTCTCCTCCCCCTCCCTCTTCCTTCCCTTCTCCCTCCCCCTCCCTCTTCCTTCCCTTCTCCCTCCCCCTCCCCCTCCCTCTTCCTTCCCTTCTCCCTCCCCCTCCCCCTCCCTCTTCCTTCCCTTCTCCCTCCCCCTCCCCCTCCCTCTTCCTTCCCTTCTCCCTCCCCCTCCCCCTCCCTCTTCCTTCCCTTCTCCCTCCCCCTCCCCCTCCCTCTTCCTTCCCTTCTCCCTCCCTCTCCCCCTCCCTCCCTCCCCTCCCCTCCCCTTCCCCCTTCCCCTCCCTTCCCTTCTCCCTCCCTCTCCCCACCCCCACTCTCTCTACTTTCTTTCTTTCAAACCCAGAGCCTCAAGCAAGTGCTCTCCCATTGGAGTACACTCCCAGCCATAAAAATTCCCATTTTAGTCCAGGAACACACTGTAGTTTATAACTGGATGTTGACTTGCTTCATTTTTATTGCACCAAATACCATATTTGAAGTCACCCATCTATAGAATGAATTTGAAGCACATCACTTTCGCAGTTGACTCTTTTAAAAAGGCTCATATTTCGTGGTGTTTCTATACATTTGAAGTTCGGGAGAGATGCCTATTGATATCACGTCAGTCTTTCTTTTTTGTACTGGGGATTGAACTCGGGGACCCTCGACCCCTGAGCCCCATCCCCGGCCCTATTTTGCATTTTATTTAAAGACAGCGTCTCCCTGAGTGGCTTAGGGCCTCGCTAAGTTGCTGAGGCTGGCTTTGAACGCGATCCTCCTGCCTCAGCCTCCTGAGCCGCTGAGATTATAGGTGTGCACCACCATTGCCAGCTCACTTCCCGTCTGCTTTTCTGTAGCTGAATTTAACAAAAACGCGTTTAGTAATCTTGACGTGGACAGCATGGTCCTTTTATAAACCCAATTTCCCTTACTATCTCTCGTCTCCCTGTATGTCCTGCTATCTGCGAGTCAAAAGAGGCCTGGAATGGAGTTCCGTAAGGGTCAACGCTGACTGTGTGTGCGAGTTTTTAAATCTTAGAGAAGCACCTCATTTTCGTAGGAACAGTAGACTCATTTCCATAAATACTCGGCGAGTCCTACGGTGTTAGATGCTCTGACTGAGGGACGTTTTCAGATCATGATTTCTGATGTAGAAGCCTCCGTTGAAGCTGGCACATTTGTTAGTCCCAGGGAGAGACGCCGAATGGCCAAGTCCCCGTCTCAGATCACCTCGAGGCACTGGTGCCGGGGCGTGCAGCATCTGAAGAAGGTGCCTGTGGGTGTCCTTTAATGGGCTGTTGGAATAATGGTGGCCGCTGAGTCGAGGACGAGGCAGAGAGAGGCCCCTTCCCTCCTTGCAACCCAGATTCACAAAGCGCCGGCGCCTGGGGGCAAAGCTGCCTGCGGGTTCCCTGTTGTGCCGCTCCACCTCTGCACTGGGGAGGGGGCTGCCTTCCTCACGGGGGACCCCCTTTCTGTCACCGCAGCCAATGTCCACCCGTGTCCATCCGCTTATCCAGGGGCCCATGGGATGCCCAAGAAGCTCTGGGGCTTCCTGTCTGCCCCTGGGGGCTCTGTGGGCTCCGGGCTGTTGCAGTACCCATGAGAAGTCAGCACCCATGAGAAACAGTACCCATGAGAACTCAGTACCCATGAGAACTCAGTATTCACAAGAAGACAGTACCCATGAGAACTCAGTACCCATGAGAATTCAGTATTCACAAGAAGTCAGTACCCATGAGAACTCAGTACCCATGAGAACTCAGTATTCACAAGAAGACAGTACCCATGAGAAGTCAGCACCTATGAGAAACAGTACTCATGAGAAGTCAGTACCCATGAGAACTCAGTATTCACAAGAAGACAGTACCCATGAGAAGTCAGCACCCATGAGAAACAGTACCCATGAGAACTCAGTACCCATGAGAACTCAGTATTCACAAGAAGGACAGTACCCATGAGAACTCAGTACCCATGAGAACTCAGTATTCACAAGAAGTCAGTACCCATGAGAACTCAGTACCCATGAGAACTCAGTATTCACAAGAAGACAGTACCCATGAGAAGTCAGCACCTATGAGAAACAGTACTCAGAGGAAGTCAGTACCCATGAGAACTCAGTATTCACAAGAAGACAGTACTCATGAGAAGTCAGTACCCATGAGAACTCAGTATTCACAAGAAGACAGTACCCATGAGAAGGCAGTACTCATGAAAAGTCAGTACCATTAGAAGAGAGTACCCATGAGAAGGCAGTACCATGAGAAGGCAGTACCCATGAGAACTCAGTACTCACAAGAAACAGTACCCATGAGAAGTCAGTACTCATGAAAGTCAGTACCATTAGAAGAGAGTACCCATGAGAAGGCAGTACCCATGAGAACTCAGTATTCACAAGAAGTCAGTACCCATGAGAAGACAGTACTCAGGAAAGTCAGTACCATTAGTAGAGAATACCCATGAGAAGTCAGTACTCATGAAAGTCAGTACCCATGAGAACTCAGTATTCACAAGAAGTCAGTACCCATGAGAACTCGGTATTCACACGAACTCAGTACCCATGAGAACTCAGTATTCACGAGAAGTCAGTACCCATGAGAACTCGGTATTCACACGAACTCAGTACCCATGAGAACTCAGTATTCACGAGAAGTCAGTACCCATGAGAACTCAGTATTCACAAGAACTCAGTACCCATGAGAACTCAGTATTCACAGGAAAACAGTACCCTGAGAAGTCAGTACTCATGAAAGTCAGCACCATTAGAAGACAGTACCCGTGAGAACTCAGCATTCACGAGAAGTCAGTACCCATGAGAACTCGGTATTCACAATGCCTTCTGGGGAACTGAGGCAGCCTGAAGACCCCCTTCCAATCCAGATTCTTGTCACCAAGTCACAAAGATGTCCGACTTGTCACTCAGAGTACCAGACAACGAGTTTACTGAAGGGATGGGAAAGGGAAAGGGACACTCTCAAGGGACAGGGGGAGAGCTCTCAGCTAAGACGGGGACAGGGTGCCCCTCCTGCACTCCAGTGCGTGTGTGTGTGTGTGTGTGTGTGTGTGTGTGTGTGATCTACGACGTTCACCACTTCACGATAGTCACCTGGCCGCCAAAGCCCTTTATTCCCGGCAGCTCAACGGGGAGGGGCTGGGAGGCAGCCCGGGTCCCCCTGGGAGCCCAGTTTCTCCTTCATGTGACTTGAAAGGCTTGAGTTTCTGGGGACGGACGAGGACGGTGCTCTGAGCCAGAACCGGGGCCGCGTGGGTGGGAACTCCAAGCCACACCAGGAAATGGGTGCCCAGGGGGGAGGGAGGGGTGGGGACCGGGCAGAGAGGGGGGGAGAGGTGGACTCGCTGCGTCCCAGATGAAACAGGGCACTTGTCTCCATTTCTGGGCGTGGTACTGGCTCCAGAGTGTGCAGCCGAGAAATCGATAGTTCAGTGTGCTCCGACCCAGTGATGAGTCCGTTTCAAGTTCCGACCGTAGAAGAAGAGAAAGAAAGAAACCAATTTCCTTTTAAGCCAAAAAAAAAAAAAGATCAAATTGTCACTTGGCTCAGAGTCTTCTCCATCTTGTCTTGTTGAAGTCGACGTTACATTTTTCTTAAAATGACGTTTTCCGACTTCTTTGGCTCCCAAAGAAAACGTGAGCTTGCTTTTCCTTATCACGTCCAAGCATCAACAAGGGGACGTGTCGCCCTGCTCAGGGCCCACAAGGAGACGGTGCTCGGCTTTTGGATAAGGATGTGAACGAAATAATGCTCACGGCTTTCCTAGTTCTTCTTCAGTTCAGGACTCAGTTCTGAGTTCTTTAAAAACTGAACTTGAACATAGGAAAGTTCTGTCTGATTCATTCCACTGTCTTTCCTGTTGCCACCCCTTCCCTTGGTTCTCCTCTGTCTAACCCATTGAACTTCTCTTCTTCCCTCCCGGACCCTTATCGTGTGAAAAATTAGTTTCTTAAAACTTTTTGGCTTTAATACCTTGAATTCCTACTTGTGATAGAGTGACGATGATAATTTAAAAAAGGGATGTAACAGCATAGGCGTGGACAGAGACTAGACATACATGCATGCATGTATTTTTTTTTCTTATTTGGAGCCTGTTCATGTGGTGGGACTGTCAATGGGTGCAACCACTCTGGAAAGCACTATGCAGATGCTTCAGAAAACTTGGAACACAACCACCATGTGACCCAGCTATCCCACGCTTCTTTCTGTATAGACCCAAAGGACTTAAAGTCAGCATACTATAGTGACAACAGCCACATCGATGTGTGTAGCAACACAATTCACAATAGCTAAGCTATGGAAGCAACCTAGGTGCCCTTCAACAGATGAGTGGATTATGACAATGTGGTATATATGCACCATGGAATATTATTCAGCCACGAAGAAGAAGTAAATTATGTCATTTGCTGGTAAAGGATGCGGGGGCTTTTACTCCTGATCGTTTCTCTTTTTCTTTGGCGATCACTGCTTTTTAAAGGGGCAGGGGTTTACGTTCTACACGTCTTTGGGTGGACTGTGTTACCTTCAGCTGAGCCCTCTCCATTTCTCTCAGTCTTCTCTCTGCATATTGACAGCACAGACTGGAAGGGGCAGCGTGAAGTCCGTACCTGGGTTGGAGAGTGTCCGTGAAGCACTTGGAGTGGAGTCATGACACGTGGGGACGACCTCCTGCCTTCTCCCCGGCCCTTCGCACTGACGTGTGAGCTTGGTCTACACTGCGTGCCACAGATAGGCCCAAGAAAACCTGGACGCTCGCTCCCAACCTGGAGGGACCCATGGGACGGGAGAAGGAAGCTTCGCTGTAACTGATAGAAACGGGCCCATGGTCAGGGCAGGAAGTCCAAACCCAGGCAGACACCGTGCGCTGGAGTGTGCGGTCTGAATTCTGCTCTGGTGTGGACGGACACCCACGCAGCAAGAGGACAGGGTCAGAGGACCGGACATCACACCTGCTATGCATGGCTGCATCCTTGGGTTGGGTGAACAGTGTCCAGCACCTGTTCTGCTGCACAGAGGCTTGTGATGGATGCCCTATCGGGCTTCCCCCTTTCCACCTTGCGGGAGCGGCTGGTTACAAGTAGCCAGGCTGCCCAGAGCCACTTGAACTCAGTCCCTTGGGTGTCCGGACACTGCAGACCCAGGACCACCGGCTCGGGGGATGAAGAGCAGAGGAGGAGTGGAGGGAGACTCTGGAATGGATCAGACGTCCACTCCCCCAGCGCCAGCAGGATGAGAGTGGGTTTGCCGCATTTCAGAGGGTGGCTTTGACAGAGGTCACCTGTGGGAGAGGACACGGCTCAGGAAAGAGGCTCTGCCTAGGTCAGAGCTCCACCCTGTCCCCACGCCGTGCCCTGGACCACAGGGGGGTCCTTTTACTCCACTCTCTACTCTGTCTCTGGAGTAAACAAAAAATCTTATTCAATGAAATTCACCAGGAGAAGAGGAGGAGGAGGAGAAGGAGGAGGAGGAGCAGGAGGAGGAGGAGCAGGAGGAGATGGAGGAGGAGATGGAGGAGGAGGAGAAGGAGGAGATGGAGGAGGAGGAGATGGAGGAGGAGGAGGAGGAGCAGGAGGAGGAGGAGCAGGAGGAGGAGGAGCAGGAGGAGATGGAGGAGGAAGAGGAGGAGGAGGAGGAGATGGAGGAGGAGGAGGAGGAGGGAGGAAGAGGAGGAGGAGGAGAAGGAGGAGGAGGAGGAGGAGGAAGAGGAGGAGGAGGAAGAGGAGGAGGAGGAGGAGGAAGAGGAGCAGGAGGAGGAGGAGGAGGGAGGAAGAGGAGGAGGAGGAGGAGGGAGGAAGAGGAGGAGGAGGAAGAAGAAGAGGAGGAGGAGGAGGAAGAGGAGGAGGAAGAGGAGGAGGAAGAGGAGGAGGAGGAGGAGGAAGAGGAGAAGCAGGAGGAGGAGGAGGAGGAGGAAGAAGGAGAAGCAGGAGGGAGGAGGAGGAGGAGGAAGAGGAGGAGGAGGAGGAGGAGGAGGGGGAGGAGGAGGAAGAGGGAGGAAGAAGAGGAAGAAAACTGGCTCCACCCCCAGCCTCTGCTTCTCATTTTGAGGAGGACTAGGAAGGCCCTTGTCCTTGCTCAAGGTCGCCAGAGGAGCTGTCTTAAAACACAGACACAATTCCCTGTGCGGAGCGCCACACTTCAGATGCAGAGGGAAATGTGAGACTTGAGAGAGACTTAGAGAAAGGCTGAGCTACGCCAAGCAGATGGTGTAAGGAGAGACCGCGCTGCAGGGCTGCTGGCTGCTGGCTCAGTGGAAGATAAAGATCCCTTTGTCCTTCCTAAGTTTTACGGCAGCAGGGAGCTACTCTTCATGGATTAAGAACATCTCCGGAGGAGGCTGAGAAGGTGAGAAACAGTAGCTTTCCTTAGCGCCAGAAATGAGAAGTCAGTATCCATGAGAAGTCAGTACCCATGAGAAGTCAGTACCCATGAGAACTCAGTACTCACAAGAAGACAGTACTCATGAGAAGTCAGTACCCATGAGAAGTCAGTACCCATGAGAACTCAGTACCAATGAGAAGTCAGTACTCATGAGAAGTCAGTACCCATGAGAAGTCAGTACCCATGAGAAATCAGTGCTCATGAGAAGTCAGTACCCATGAGAACTCAGTACTCATGAGAAGTCAGTACCCATGAGAAATCAGTATTCACAAGAAGACAGTACCCATGAGAAGAAAGCACCCATGAGAAATCAGTACTCATGAGAAATCGGTACCCATGACAAGTCAGTACTCACAAGAAACAGTACCCATAAGAAGACAGTACTCACGAAAGTTAGTACCATTAGAAGACAGTACCCATGAGAAGACAGTACTCATGAGAAGTCAGTACCCTTGAGAAGTCAGTACTCATGAGAAGTCAGTACCCATGAGAAATCAGTATCCATGAGAACTCAGTATTCACAAGAAGACAGTACCCATGAGAAGTCAGTACTCATTAGAAGACAGTACCCATGAGAAGTCAGTACTCTTGAGAACTCAGTATTCACAAAACAGTACCCATGAGAAGTCAGTACCCATGAGAACTCAGTATTCATGAGAAGACAGTACCCATGAGAAATCAGCACTGATGAGAAGTCAGCACCCACGAGAACTCAGTATTCATGAGAAGTCAGCACCCACGAGAACTCAGTACTCGAGAATTCAGCACCCATGAGAACTCAGTATTCATGAGAAGTCAGCACCCATGAGAATTCCATACCCTCTGTTCCCAGGCCCATCCGAATGGGCCCATCCGTCGTCTCAGTAGCTCTTGGCTGTAACAGGTTCCACGGGGATGCTGCACAAAGCCCTTTCAGTTACTATGACGTCTACTCCCGAGACTTGCCCGCTGCTTCACGAGGGCCTTCCGAAACTTCCACTCCCTTACGGGGTTGCGTGAGTGAGTCAGGGTGGGAACCTCACGTGTGGGCCAGGCGGCGGGAAAGCTGCTTGGAAGCAGATGGGCTTCTTGAAAAGACGGATTTTAAATAGAACCAGAAACTCGCGAATATGTCATTTCCGTGGGCCATGGGAACAGCACCACTTCAACACTCCCCTCCCGCCCATCTGGCCTGAGTCTCGTCTTTTTGGGGGGAGAGCTCTTGGGGTTCTGCCTGGGAAAGTGTCAAGGGCATGTTTTCCCGTTCTGTAAACTGAGGCCCACGGACCACCGGGTGGCAAGCAAGAGGAGGATTTAGTTCTGCTCCTCAGAGATGGTTTTTAAAAAAATCACTCTTAGAGAAATGTTCCTCCAGGAAGAAGTCGGGGTGCTGGAATTGATGGAGGGGGCGAAGTCCATTATTCATGCCTCTGGCTCTCTGCATGCCAGGCAAGCACACTACCGCTGGAGCCCAGCCCGAAACCTGTCCTTCTTACAGGTTGGTTATCCTAGGTAATTTGTCACAGTAACAGAAAACTGACCGACGCATTCACTGTATACATCTTTGGCGGGATTTACCCTGAGAAAGCCCTGCGTGGGGATTTGTGTTACACGCTCAATAGAAAGTGGTCTCTCCTCTCTGGACCTCAGTATGACATCCTTCCTCTCAACCCTCAAGGGCTCTGTGGAAGCTGCTAAAATATGCAGCCAGGGGTTCTAGAAATAACGTTTTCTTTCGAAACGTGCACGAACGTTGTTATAACATCAACACCAGGTTTCGGCAGAGAAAAATACCACCGACCATTTTTCAAACTTAGCACCTTACTTCATTAAAAAACAAAACAAAACAAAACACATTTCCCATCTTGTCTTTTACCATCTGGAGGAATGATTTTAAGAGATGGTTCAATTATAGTACACCATGGAGTACAAACTAATCTTTTTTTTTTTGTAAAGAATAGTGTTATTTGTGCACCACCGTGCCTCTGGCTGGTGCCTGGCCAATCATATTCACTAAATACGCCCCAGAAAGATATTTAACCCAAACCTCAGCAGAGAATTTTTAATTCTTTTTTTAAAAAAAACGATAACAGTTTTAAGGTTAGAGCAAGCATCTCGGCGTCCATCCAAAAGTCCACGTGATGCTTTCGCGAGTGAATGTGGACTAACAATCCCATTGGAAATGATCTCCTGGACGTGCCGGAGGGTGCCCGTCCTCAAGTACACTTCTTTTATTTTCTATTAACTTTGTCAATTCAGGATGCTGTGACTGCCTTGAACATTCTTGTAAGGCTAACCACAACCATCCGGTCAGAAGGATTAAGTTTCCCAGTCCAGCCTAGTGGGAGAACAAGAGGCCCAAAACGCTTTCTCCAGCTGAGAGGTGGCCCTTAGTGCATTACTGTGTTTCCACAGGCCCAAATCAAAAAGGCCAAATGTCCGTGGGCCAAACCCTCTGAAACTATGAGCCAGAACAAAGATGTTTTTTCCTTTTAAGTTGATTGTCTCTGGCATTTTGTCACAGTAACTGAAAGCTGTAACACAGGCAGAACCTCAGGAATAGATTGATGCCTTTCCAAGGGGATGGGTTATTGACCCTGGGGGTTTGTTCCCCTTTTCTTTCTTCTGCTTATACCCACTGGCCCTTCTGGTATTCCACCATGACAAGAAGCAGCCCGAGACTCTTACAGAAGTCAAGATGAAACCATAGCGCTGTGACGGTAACATGTGCTACGATGATCATTCTCACTGATTTCTCCCTAGGAAATGTATAACCACCTGAGTGGACTTTATCTGCAATCCTCAGTCTATTGGACAACACTGGTTTCACCCATTTTGAATTTATTTTGAAGGTAACAGAGAACATTCGGGGAGCGTTAGCAAGGACGGTGGAACGTGACGGATATCATTAACCAAAGTCCTTGTATGAAGACACGAATTGGTGTCAACATACTTTACATACAACCAGAGACAGGAAAAACTGTGCGCTGTGTATGTGTAATAAGGATTGGAATGCATTCTGACGTCATCGACTTTTTAAAAAATCAATAAAAAAAAAAACTTAGGCTATAACAAATTTCTAAAACTCAAGTTGGTTGACACCAAGTTTGACCTTCAGGCTTTGAAAAAGGTGCTTCTAAGTCAGAGGTGATGGGAGTGACATGAACCTGCTAAGTCCAAGGTCGAGTTAATACGGCACGTGGCCACCTCCAAACTTCTTTATCCTATGAGGTTTCGGGCAGGACAGAGACATTATGACCTTTCAAATGTATACAGTTACTTTATGTACTTCTTATTCCCAGAATATTACAGCCAACAGCTTGGAAGTCAGATTCAAAATTTGCTTTATGAAGTTTTTATGGGTGGATTATATTTATACACAGTCATGGGATAGTTTGCAATAAATTCATGTATGCACATAGCATAATTTTGTCTGCTTCAATTCTTTTTTAACACTTATTAATTTTTGATTGATTTTTATTATTAAAGTCAGAGTCCTCTTCCAAAGGGGACTCTGACCAGTGACTCTCTCACTGGTTTCTGGGTCTTTAGTCCTGGGCTGGGGCTGCCTGATTGGTCTCTCTGTTCTGTAGCACCAGCTTCTTGGACTGGTTCCTCCAGGCTGTTGACAGCCACCGTGGAACTATCCAGCTTCTACTTGTGTAAGCCCATCTAATATATCCCCCCTTTATGATCATATATGACGTATATTCCAAGTAGAGCTCACTTGCAGAAGCAAAAGACTAGTTAAGAAAAATGAAGGCATGTGACTTCCAAATATCACAAATGCTGGTTTTCCTCTTGCGTTCTCTTGGGTAACTCACTTGGGAGGATGTGGCGGCCATGTTGGGAGGAGGCTCAAGCAGCCCCGTAAGAGACTCATGTGGTGAAGAACGGCGACCTCAGGCCAGCGTCTACATTAGTGAGTTATCCTTCCAGAGCCCCAGATTCTCCAGCACCACAGAGCCTTCAGAGGCTAAAGCCCCAGTGGACAACATGATTTCCACTGCCTCAAAGAGTTGAGCCTCAGTGGCCCAGCGAGGTCATCTGCAAACTCTGGCCTCATGGAGACTGTAGAAGACATGTTGACTGCTTTAACTTGCTGTTAGGAGAATAGGTTGGCTATTAAGAGATGACCATTACTGTCAGTTTTGTCAAATAAGAATCATTCTATAACTTTTTTTACTTAAAACAAACAAAAAATATAACCCTCACCCCTCCGTCCCTTACCCAACACTATTTTTTCTTACTGATACCTTTGATCTCTGTCGATGTGGTTGCATGTAAGACATCTGAGTGTGCTCTCCTGTATTCTTTTAAGACTCCAGGGTGAACGGAAGCAAGACTTTTAAAAAGACCATGTAAGCTCTCGAGAGCCTGATGCCTCTTTGTAATTCTTCATCGTACTTGAACCACTGACAGATCATTTCAGGCTACAAAGGTCTATTAGAGATAGATCAGCCCAATTTCCCTTTCAAATGCTCGGAAGCCCAATCTGTTAACAATCTCTTCCAGGATGCGCTCCATCTACCCTTAAACATGTGTTCTCTCACTGGCCTGGTTCATTTTGCGGACTTTCCTAAATTTAAGGACAAAGTCTTGCTGAAATGAGATGGTTCGTTCGTGCTGTGGAATTTTATAGAGAAGGAACGGGAAATTATTAGGGCTTTACTACTCAGAGACGTTATTAGGTATTTTAAGACCCAGTGTGTCAGAAGATAATTGCTTGCATTCCATGAACACTGACGCCTGTACACCTGAGCCTTCCACCTTCTTTATAGAGACAGGTATGATAAGGAGAATCCAGGTGGTGCTGCCCAGTTCTCAGCCCTCTACTTCTCTCCTGCTGTTGAGGCCTCTCTGCAGGTCCAGCTGGGCTGGTCCAGGTGGTTACCCCAGACCTCACGCTGGAGGATTCGGGGAGACCTGCTTCAAGGCTGAGGTCCCCATCAAGTGGCTTTGTTCCCCTGATCAACCTGTTCTCTCAGTCACCGTCTTACCTTCTTACCCATGGCCTCATTTTTCACATTGTGGGGTCCACAATCAGTGACTTATTGATCTTCGTCACTCAAATCTCGCAGAGTGCACAGTCCGTTGGCATCTATTAAATGTGGGTGCACACATAAAATCAAATCACCCGATTCCTGGTCAAGGCATTGGTAATTCAAACGCTTAAAGATCTATATTTTTGTAACCCAGGTTACAGTTCAGAAGCGGACGCAGAATTAAGTAAAATCTCACTCACGTCGTGAGCATCTCGAGACTCGGGTCTCTCGTGAGTGGGCACATCCTTCATGTCCCAGCCTCCAAGAAATGAGAACCTGCTGGGGTCCGTCTTCGCCACCGAGGACTGATGACAAATGGTAGCTGATTCATCCTAACAGAGAGACGTGCCGTGCATGCATCATGACGCCTTCCACGTGGCCAGTGTTGGCTCCCTTTGACTCTGAAAGTGTCCCTGAAATCCTAAAGATAAAGAAACGTGAGCGATGGAACCTGGGCCCCTCGTGGCATCTGCTCTTAGAAGGTTCCGGGGCTTGTCCATCATTTCACAGCAGCACGTGACCCGATTTTCCATATGGTGAAAGACCCTGCACTTTGAGGACGGTAGGCACTGGGTGTAAACAACCAGAGGCAATTAGAGAAGCGTTAGAACATCAGTCATCTTTATCTGAGAGTCTTAATTTTGGAAAGCAGACTAAGGGGTAGAGTGAGCACACATTTCACCTGCTGTTTGCTTGTCCCTGATCGGGTTCAACTTCAGACCAGCTGTTCTTGTAGAAGAGTTCACCCGTCCAGCTATTTCAGCCTCAGGATGCTTATTCTGCCAAATATTTGTTGATTTTTAAACTCACAAAAGTACTGGGTCTGCTTCAGAGAGCTTAGATGAAAACATAACACCGGTGTGTCCTACCAGACAACAGGGACTCAGACGTTCAATAAGCAGTAGCACAGGGTGCGCCGAGATCAGATGGGAGCGGCCTGCATGGGAACAGCTTGTGTTATACACAACATGTACACCCGTCCTGGGGTGTCCAGGCAGGACTCTCCTGGGACTGCACATGTCCAGGACTCTGCACCTCATCTCAGATGTCACAATTGGCAATTAAGTGCCAATGGGTAACTCACTCAAGACTCGAACACAAAGTGTGGCGTGTAGCCGCTTCCAATGCTCCCAAATTTGGCTGGGCTGGGATTGAAATGTGTTAACGTGTTCAATATTTTCACGTCTAAAAATAGGAGTGAGAGAAATGGACGCAGCACCCACAAGACCCTTTACTTGGGGGCCAATGCAGACTTGCACGCTCCGTATCCCGATCGTTTCTAAACAGCTGGCCCGGATTAGACACCATCAAAGGCATTTATTAATAACAAACTCATTGTCAGACTTGATGGATGAGCTGGGCGTTGTTTGTGTTTTCCTTTTTGCAATCATTTCTGCGGTGGGGGGGAGAAGGGACAGATGCCTAAATACTGCTGCGGGTTCAGCAGTGAGAGTCCCGCATTAATTCAAGGCTTTTCCATATGTCCAGGGCGTAAAGCTACCATAGGCTACGCAGATGGGTCTCTTCTGTTCTAGACGCACAGGAAAAGCTTTCATCCATGTTTGACTTCTTGTAGTTGACAGTGAGAAAGAAATTGGTAGATACAGGAAAAGGAAAAAAAAGAAAGAAATTGAGCCTCAAAGAGAAGTGCTCACGGATCGTTAGAATGTAGGAAATGCCCATCAACAGCTGAAATGCAGAGACACCCATGCAATACGGGAAATGCCATACATCCCTGGGATGCAAAACCAGAAATCCCCCTCTGCTTGTCAGACAGGACCTTGAGGCTGGGGTTCCTGCACGGGTGTTTGCATAACTCCACGCTGGCTCCACCTCCAGCCCAACCTGCGGCTCCTGCCCCGTATAGATCTGAACACTCCGCAGCAAAGGGCGCCCTGCGCTCTGCAGACAGCCTGCACGGTCCGTTTTCTTTCAAGTGCGCGATCTTTACTTTCCCAAATAAGTCTCTGCTTGTGCCTAGTTCCCCCCTTGGGGAATGCCTTGGACCCCCCTCCAGTGACAACAGTGTGACCAAGTCTAAGTAAGTTTGTCAATAATTGGGAACAACTCCGGTGTCTCTTAGCAGGGATGGCTGGACCAGCTACAGGAAGCCACACTATTAATACTGTGCACCTGCACAAACGTCTGGCCTTCATATGGGGATACGGAAAGAGGGTAGCGCCTGTTTCTGTTTGCAAAAAACGAGTGAAATTAGTTATGTGTAGTGGAGGACATGAGGCTGATGGAGCACAGAGGAGACAACTCATAAAGTTTTCTTATTTTTAATGTATTGTGTTTTCTTTTCTGTCTGGGCTTGTATTGTGATTTAAGTAATTGGCCCCTGAAAGCTGACTTGTTGAAGACTTGGTTGCCAGGCTGTGGTACTACTTGAAATGTTGGAAAGGTGGGGCCTGGTGGAAGGAGCCTAGGTCATTGGGGGTGTGGCCTGGTGGAAGGAGGCTAGGTCATTGGGGGCGGGGCCTGGTGGAAGGAGGTTAGGTCATTGGGGGTGTGGCCTGGTGGAAGGAGGCAAGGTCATTGGGGGCGGGGCCTGGTGGAAGGAGGCTAGGTCATTGGGGGCATGTGCTTGAAGATAATATTAGAACCCTGGCCCCTCTCTCTCTGTTTCCTGGCCACTACAAAGTGACAGCTTTACTCCACCACCCACATCCCACCATGATGTTCTGCCTCTCCACGGCTCCAAAGTCATGGGTCAAGCAACCATGGTCACAGACACACGGGGAAATATCTCAAACTTATCTGTTGCTTTCCTCCCTTTCCTGCCTCACCTTTCTGTGTAGCCCTCACTTCACCTATCACCACACAAGGCTCACCAGAAAAAAACAAATAAATAAAAACACAAAACAAAACCCCCACAAACTGCCTTTTCATTATTTTAAGCTCAGCATATTAATACATTTTTATTTTTCAATGGCTTCCTAGAAAATATTTGCAAAATCCTTGTATTTTTCTTCATCTTTTCTTCTAACTGGTGCTCTTAGTACTGCAATGTCTCAGAAATCATATGTATATATATATATATATATATATATATATCTGTGTGTGTGTGTGTGTGTGTGTGTGTGTGTGTGTGTGTGTCTGTGGGCATTTCCTGCATTCCAATGATACATCACCTGATAATGTATTTTTCACTTTTATATCAAAATGCAAGTAAAGTCTTTTTTTTTAAATCTAAGCATGCTTTATTAGTGCATTTATTTAAATACAGATGATAGAGAGCAAACATCGTTTTGTCATTCCAAACTGAAATTACTGTTTGCCACTTAGAATAAGCAATATGCATATTTATTTATTCTGATAAGAGAAATCACTAGGGTGAAATCAAGAGATAATATGAATCAAATTCCAGCATATTTGGTTTGCATGCTTGAAAAATAAAAACCTGCTCAGAATACTGACTAGAATAGAAAACCATTCATAAAACTAATGGGTGCATTTTAATGGAAACAGGAAATGATAAATTTCTTTAATGCATTTAGATATTCTAATTATCAGGCCAGGTCTTCATTTCCTTTTTTTTAAATAGTAATCTTTAATTGAAATTTATTTTTGAGAATTATTCAATTCTACTTTCATTTTTAAACTTATTTTAATTAGGTATATATGACAGCAGAATGCATTTTGATGCATTGTACACAATTGTAGCACAACTTTGTATTTTTATGGTTGCATATGAAGTAGTGTCACACCATGCGTGCAGTCACACATGTACCTAGGGTAATGATGTCCATCTCATTCCACCATCTTTCCTACCCCTATGCCCCCTCCCTACCCCTCCCTCTCCTGTGCCTCATCAAAATTATCTCATTTTCCCAGGTCTCCCCTATTATGGATCAGCATCCACTTATCAGAGAGAACATCCAGACTTTGTTTTTTTGCGGGGATTGGCTTACTTCACTTAGCATGATATTCTCCAACTCCATCCATTTACCAAAATGCATGTAAAATCTTAACTTTACTAGGGTACATCCTTTCCTCGTGTTTTTCAATATAAAATACTTTCCCCCATTAATTTAATAAGTGATAAACAATTCAGGAACAAATAGTCAATTTAAAAAATATGGGTAGAGGTTATTCTTTTCCTCTTTGCTTCACATAGTTTTAAAGACTATTTCATTTCACCGTGGAACCATGTCTGCAATTTACTTCTTCTTCTTTAAGAGACAGGGTCTTGCTATGTAGGTCGCGCTGGCCTCCGGGTACTGACTGGAGCAAGCTTCCTGCCTCAGCCTCCCCAGTAGCTGAGAGGGTACAAGTCCCCCACGGCACCTGGCTTATGAGGTTTTAAAAATTAATTTTAAAAATTAATTTAAAAATTAATTTTGCATTTACCTTTTGCATTACCTTTGTAACATCATGCATGAATCTTTGGCTGACAACAATTGTGTGTCTTTATGGTATACAATGTGATATTCTGATGCACATATATGTTGTAGAAAGATTTGGTCATGACGTGAGACAGATCTGTGGGTTAAACTGGCAGACCTGTTAACGTGACTAAAACGTGTTTTGTACTGTGAATTCCACGGAACACGCAGAGGTGTCAGGCTGTTAAGTGGGGCTGGCGACCCCAGCAAGTCATTTCACTGTAGCTGTGGACACTCTTGGTACCTAGTAACGGCCTCTTTCACTTATTATTATTATTATTAGGTACTGGGGATTCTTATTGGTACCATTAGTTACCAAGGATGGAGCCCAGGGGTGCTCTACCACTGAGCTAGATCCTTAGCCCATCTTACTTTTTCTTTGGAGACAAAGCCTCACCAAGTTACTGAGGCTGGCCTTGAATTTTCAGTCCTCCTGCCTTGGCCTCCCAAGGGTCTGGGGCTACAGGTGTGTGCGCCACCACATCTGGCTTGACATTCTGCTTTTTAAATAGTCCTCTTTAGGAAATGTCTTCGACATAACTTGGAAGACAATCGATTTCATGTTGAGTAGAGTGAGAAAAATCCTCTCTTACTTTATTTTAAGCCCTTTTAAAAAAGTTGTTCACCCCTGGGCCAAGAGGAGCCTACTTTATTTTCTCCAAGGGAAGATTCTGACTTCCGCCCCTGAGACAATTTGAAATGGATCATGCCAGAAACTCAGGGTGCAAGTTAGTGTGCTCATGATAACTAATCACGATTCACTGCTATAATGAATGTCACTGCGATAATGAACGGCACAGCCAGGGCACGTTGCTGGATTTGTCTACAGTCGCAGTATAATTTATGAGTGCTGTGAGCAGGACTGCCCGTCATCATTACTTAAAAGTAAGTAGGACTTTCGAGCGAGGAGGGTTTCTGAAGTCGCCGACGGGTCTAAGTCATCAAAGTCAAATAAACTCCATTTCTGGAAAAACACCAGAGTCTGTGCTGATCATAAAATGTGGACTATGGTCAGTGGGAGGGAGATTTCAGATGCTGGGGCTGTCCTTGAAGACAGGATCTATAGTCACCTGGATATTGGCCTATTGGCGGGTCAGCCCTCAGGAGAGAAAGGATGTCTATATGCAAATGCCGTAGAATTGATCCTCTAGTGACAGAGGGTGGTGACTTGTCCTTAAACCAGGAAGGGAAGACAAGGAAGAGATCGGACTTAATTGGTTACCAAGTACTGTGAATTTGACCTTCTAAAGGTACATACAGACTTTTCCTTTCAATTTCTTCATTTAATGTATCATCCCCCACCCCCTTACTCCCAGGCAAGCAGGACTCTCAGTGTCTTATCTGCTCCCCCAAGCAGACACGGGCCTCCCGCCCTCTTTCACTAATCCATTCTCCTTTCACTAATCCATTCTCCGCATTGCTCACAGGATAACCACTCCAGCAGGCAAACACGGCCAGGGCAGACCTACCCTCTGTGCAGCTCTGCTTTCCCAGTTTCGGTCATCCACGGTCATCTTCCACCTGCGAATATCCCAAAGACAATTTCGGAAATCATCGGCTCACTATTTTTACATTGCACGCAAATCTGAGCAGCACAATGAAATCCCGTCTCGTCCCGCTCTGTCCCGCCAGGAGGTGAGCTGTCCTTTGTCCAGGAGAGCCAAGCTGCATGCACTACCTGCCCACTTAAGCATAAGTCTACACCCTTCCACGCCCTTCCGTGGTCTGAGTACACCTCTTATAGTCCAAAACCATATTAAAGCAAAAGTGGCTGTGGCCACGATTCAAAACCATAAACAGACGTCAGGAGGTCTACAATCATAAGCAGAAAAGCGAGTGGGCCAAAAGGTCGCTAGTTGAGCACAAGTTTAGCCCAAGTCTCCAGATTCCCACGGGTTGTGAGGCATACACTCCCTAGCATGCTGATACCCATTTCCTGGCCCGAATTTTTATATTTAAAATCTTCACTTTATACCTTAACTGTATTTAAGTATAAAAGACTTAAAAATATAGCCTTATTTAAATAAGTCTTTTATTTTTAAATAAGATTTAAATATAGATTTATATAGACTTAGATTTAAATCTTGTATATTTAAATGCAATTTAAACGTAGATTTATATTTAAATCTTTTATATTTATATATAGGCTTATATCTCCAAACATAGACATATTCACGTCTTTTATGTTTAAAATCATCTCTTAGAATAAGCTCTCTAAGATTATGTGCACACATACCTGCCTTCTCTTTACGTTAAAGACACTAAGTAATTATCATTCTGCATTTTATCTGTTTTCACATGGACGATATCATATGGGCTCTCCTGTATGAGAAAAAGAAGTTCCATTTTGTTTTCCGTTTTACTTTATAATTTTTGAGTGTCAAGCACAATGCTAGGACAATTTTCTCAGGAATCCCAAAGGGGATATTGAAGAGGATGTTACCTGGAACTAACAGAAGACCGGCAGAACCACACTCATACTTTGTCCTTCTGGTCATACAAGTGTCTTTAATCAGTGAAAATGTCTGGGTTGATTAAAGCTGGGGCCTTCCAAGCACATTTTTTTTCTTTTATTTCAGATAAAAACATAAAGCAAAATAAACAACTTAGTAAATGAGTCATTGTGGTAAAGTGACCAACCTTGGTGTTTGGGTCAAATTTTTGTGTTGCTGTGACCAAAAGATCTGACAAAGAAAATCTTAGAGGAAGAAAACTTTATTTTGACTCATATTTTTAGAGGTTCAGTCCCTGGTGGCCGACTCCATGGCTCTGGCCCAAGGGGAGCAGAACAAGATGGCGGCAGGGCCTGGAGGAGGAGAGCAGCTCAGGACAGGGCACCAGGGAGCCGAGAGAGCTCTGCCCACCAGGGACAGGACAGAGACCCCAAAGGCACAGACCAGGGACCCCTTCCTCCAGCTGCACCCCACCTGCTGCAGTCACCCCCCAGTGAGTCCATCCAAGTGGATTAATCCACTATTAGTCTACACCCAGTGAGTCCATCCAAGTGGATTAATCCACTATTAGTCTACACCCAGTGAGTCCATCCAAGTGGATTAATCCACTATTAGTCTACACCTCTGTGAACCCAATTATTTCACCTCTGAAGGTTCATAGACTTAGTGTTTGGCCCTTTACAATGAAAGCATCCTGATACCTTCATGGCAGGGAGACCGTATTGACTTTAGAACCAGCAAAAGATTTAGATCTCAGCTAGGAATTGCTACCTTCAGTTTTGGTTCTGTTGACTGCATTCAAATAAGTAGAAGAAGATAGAGTCTATGGCATTAAAGTAATATGGCAATTGCTTTCCCAGGATTTATATTATCTCTGAGAAAAGTAAACAGCAAAAGCTATAATTAATCCGTGCTTTCCCATATAGTTTGACAACATAATCTCTACATAATAGTCACTAAATAAAGGTTCAGCTGAGTATCTCCCAACTACAATTTTGTTTCCCATTTTATCCCATCAGGAGAAACAATTGTTGATTTTTGTGATGATTTTTGGAGAAGAACGTTTCAAATTGGATTCCAAGTATAACGGGAAAATCAACAGGGAAAATCTACTGCTCACGTTGTCAGGTGAAGAATGCCAAGGTCAGAGTAGCTTACGCATTTTATCTTTGAAGCTGCAGGATGAAGTACAATTTAAGTGGAAGAATCAATGAAGCACAATGGTACAGTCAAGTACGATGTAAGTGGAAGGTGAGAGGATCTCTTGGAACAAAGAAAAGCTGTGAAGTGAAAACTAATAAACTGCAATGAAATAAAGTGGAAAGGAAGAAAAATTTTAAAAAAAGAAAAAGAAAAATCGAGTGAATATGTGTTAGGTGTTGCATTTGACTGAGTCAGTACAGTGGGCAACAGAAGTTCTGGGGCAAGTCATCAGTACTTTAAAAACAGCTCTACTGAAAACCACCCAGTAGCAACATGGAAATTCCTTGGAAATTCCTGAGGAATGGAACCCCCATTAGACCCAGTTATCCCCCTCCTTGGTTTATACCCAAAGGACTTAAAGTCAGCATACCGTAGTGACGTGGCCACAGCAATGTTTATAGAAGCTCAACTCACAACAGCTAAGCTATGGAACCAGCCTAGGTGTCCTTCAATAGATGAATGGATAAAAAAAAAAAATGTGGTATATAGACACAGTGGAATATTACTCAGCCTTAAAAAAGAATGACATGATGGCATTTGCCCATAAATGGACAGGACTAGAGACTGTCATGCTAAGCAAAATAAACCAATCCCCGCAAACCAAAGGCCAAATGGTATCCGTGATACATGGGTTGCTAACTCACAATAGGCAGAGGGAGGAGTGGGGGTTCACTGGAGTGAATGGGAGGGGTAGGGGGATGGGAATGGTAAAGACAGTGGAATAAGACCGTGCCATGAATGGGACATCACTTTTCTGTGTGCGTACACGAACACATGACCAGTGGGACTCACATCATGTGCAAGCACAACAACAATGGGAAGGTATACTCGCCGTATGCATGATGTGTCAAAATATCTCCTACCGTCAAGTGTAACGGAAAAGAACCTGTCACGTTGGATGGTCCACCTGCACACCTTTGATGATGTTCATTTGCCTGACTTTCAACCGGCTGTGGTCAAGGGAAGGGGAGTTTCTCTGGAGCCACGGAGCGTCCTGAGACCTCACTGCCGCGAAGAAGCCTTCTCCAGGCAGGAGGCGGGGGACAGCTGCTCGGCTCATCTGCCCACGTTTTTTTTTTCCTGCTTTTGCTGTGAAAAAGGACTCTGCTTTTCACTTGGAAATGCATTTTCCCTCTAGAAAAAAAAAATCAATGCCTGTTGCCTTTCGGCTGATCTCTAACGACTCATTTCTATCTCCTGAGATTCGACGGTTGGGGGGTGACTTTTCCTCTCTGCTAAAAAACAGAGTCGCACAGAGAGTTCAACGTGAGACAACTGCAAGAAGCAGGAACACAAGCCAAATCAATAAATAAATTAAATAAAGGTCCTGCGGCCAACCACAACTAAGAAATAAATATTTAAAAAAAAAAAAAAAAACCAACCATGGGATCTCATTGTTTTGCACCAATTTAAAAAAAAAAAAAAACAACAACAACAACACACACGTTCATTCAGGAAACGATTCCCCAGAATTAAGTTTGGTGGTAGGATCCAACCGGAAAAAGTTCAGAGTGGTTACATCGGGTTGCAAGCCACAAACCAAGCAGCAACAGTTAGGCACTGACTTCTTCACGTTGATACTGGAATAGATGATGGAATGGACGGCGGTCAGCTGATTACCCCGACGGTAGATAAGGATCACGATGCAGAACCCTCCGAGTCGGGAATCAGAATCAACCCGTTGGTGCTAGACACACTCGGGCCCGCGTGCTTGGCTGAAATCTCAGGGTCCCTGAAGGAAGAGTCTCCCCAAATCTCTGTCTCCCATCAGATGTCGGCAATGTCATGGTCAATGTCCCCGCACTGGGACTGGAGTCCCGGGTACAGGTCTGTTGACGCAGAAGACCCAGCGGCTTCTAGACACAATGGTGCAGTGAGTACCTCCTTACAGAAGCTGAACCTGGTTTTGCAAATGCAAGATGACATCCTGGCTCTGGAGAGTGGATCCTATGTCGTAAAGTGTCCTTTAAGGTATCGGGGGAGACAGGCCTGGGTATTGCTGAGGGCAAGGGACTTGGACAGAAGCCACAGGGGGGCTGAGATTTGCTTTTGAGAGCTCCAAGGGGAAGGAACCTTTGAGTCGGAATCGGAGATAAGAAAGGCCACACCTCACAGCCTCCCTTAGGCCGTCCCTGGACGAAGCCTTGGTTTGTTCTGCACGGCAAACAGGACGTTTTTTTGCTTTTATGCAAAAGGACTCAGCGTTACGTCCCACTCAACCACTTCAAAGAGACGTTGGCCGAGCGGCGGGGTAGTGGAGCTGCTTTATGATACTGACTCCTGATACGTCGGCCCCGCGGGCTGCAATGATTCCAGGTGGCACAGTCAAAGGTTTGGAAAACCACGTTGGAACACTCATCGGGAAGTAATTGGGGCTAGTTAATTACGCGAAAGAGAATCACGTTTTGAAAATGAACCCAAATAGCCCCTTTTTCTCCCAAAACTCATATTGGAGGTCATGCAATCAGACATCTTTCTCCAGACCTGGAGCCAAGAACCGGTTCTGGGCCAACAAACAGGCCCATGAGATCGTTCTGGGGAGTCAGACGGAGGTGATGCACTTTTAGCACCATACCTGGTAGGGGACTGTATTTTACTTTGTCCTGCAGTAAGACGTCTTTCTTCTTTTTAAAAAAAATTTTTTTTTAACCAACTCCCTACCTACAGTCTATTTTTGAAAGTCTACATCTTAGATAACCCACTTGTTCTAGCTCCCTCAGGGCAAATGAAACACTGAGCAGTGCTTTTCCGTGTATAGAGGAGCCGTACGGAACACAGAATCACCCCCAGGAGCACCACAGGACCCAAGGCAGGCGCCATATTGCCCTTACGATACGGGAAGCACCCCTACCTTGTTCTCTACAGATACAATGGGAAGGCCCTTCCAACTCAGCATCCTCTGCCGGTTTTGAACATCCGCAATGGGGCTCCATGCACCAAGGCTTCCCACGTTTCCAGAGTCTGACTTGCTGGTTAATAAGGGTCTTGGAATTTTTACAGCAAGGCAGCTATGTATGCTGGAAGACTCAGAAATGTTTGTGGGATTCCAACAGATGGAGAATGTATATTTATTTTTTATGGGGATCCTCCTGTGAGCCCTGCAAGTTTGCTGGCAAGACCTACCTCATTATTCCCCAGAACTGAGCCCCCAAGAGCAGTGTCGATTTATAGCTTTGCAATTTTTTTTTTTTAGGAACAAAAAAAGTGCAATACAGTTTGTAGGTTTCTTGATCTCATTAAGTTTCATCCATTGCATTAGAAGGTGTTGGAATCACACCACCACAGCTCTGTGAAATTTCAGAGTGATGGATGTGGGCCTCATTGCATGGTGAGAAACATTGCACAAGAGAGGTCAATACCGTATTAGCTTTGACCACTCCTTCAATCTGTATAGTCTGCTCCTGATGATCCGACCAATTCCACGCTGAAGTTTGCCTGATACAAAACCAATAGAACTGCCCACGCACATACAGGGGATAAGCCGGGTCACGGGTTCTACAAAACACAGAATGTGTGAATCGTCTACTAATGAAGCCTTCGGGATGGACTGAGGGTAGGTTTGCCTATTCTTCATGTCCCTGGGTCAATATCACCCAGACATTCCTGCCAGAGAACTGAATCCCTGGAGAATCCCAAAGGAAATGATATGATTCAGTCTGGTGTCTAATAAAACCATTCTGAAATCGTTCAGATACGTTGGGTTGTGTGCAGAACAAAGTCTACAGGAGAGTAGCTTCAGGCATGGTCCTGAAAAGATCTCAAAATTTCAGAACTGAAATTTTTTTTTAAAAAAAGATCAAGTGACCGACGCATCCCAGGTCAGACACCCGTCAAGCGGGTTTTCTGTGCAATCAATTTCTGGATTGAAACCACATGAAGACAATACGCGGATGAGCTGCAGACTTTGTTTTGATGAGAGAGACAGAGACAACTTGGGCAGCACGTGGCGCTGGTACCAGCTGGACAGGTGCCGTCCCCTTCGGATTGCAATAAACAAGTTGCAGGGGTGCATCACCGTGCCTGGGGCTGATAACCAGCTTCAGAGAAGGGCTGTTTTACAGAAGACTGGAGACCCCTGCCCAATCGTGGTTTCACGGAAACGACGGAGCTCCCGCCGACGACCAGGCCGGCCACGTCTGCTTCTTGCATGGAACTTGATGCTCTTCTTTGGTGAACGTGCAGACATAACATTTACACGGGGGAAATGCACGGATGACCTCATTCGAGTCGGGCTTAGGTTCCGTGTTTATAGTCGATGTCACGGGCAGCTCATTATGTCAAGAAAAATCAAGTAAGAGGGAAAAGATATCTCACGTGCCATCACGGAATAACAAGCAGCAAGCCCTAGCGCTATTTTTATAAAGCAACGATGGTGTTTCTAAGGAGGGAAATCTACCAGACTATAGGAAGTCCGAGAAAAGCACTCGTCCAGCTCACTAGTGCTAATCGGAGCACACTTTCCAGAAAGAGATGGGGCGGAGAGGATATTTTATACAACCTGGCTCTATTTGTGTGTTTGCTTTCAAAAATAGGCACATGCACACACACACACACACACACACACACACACACACACTCACTCATGCAATCCAACT
>NC_135494.1:3199458-3242287 GCF_052094955.1 Ictidomys tridecemlineatus | reverse complement strand
GAGGAGATGGAGGAGGAGGAGATGGAGGAGGAGGAGGAGATGGAGGAGGAGGAGGAGGAAGAGGGGGAGGAGAAGGAGGAGGAGGAGGAGAAGGAGGAGGAGGAGATGGAGGAGGAGAAGGAGGAGGAGGAAGAGATGGAGGAGGAGGAGGAGGAAGAGGGGGAGGAGAAGGAGGAGGAGGTGGAGGAGGTGGAGGAGGAGGAGGAGGAGGAGGAGGAGGAGAAGGAGGAGGAGGAGGAGATGGAGGAGGAGGAGGAGGAGGAGGAGGAGGAGGAGATGGAGGAGGAGGAGGAGAAGGAGGAGGAGGAGGAGGAGGAGATGGAGGAGGAGGAGGAGGAGGAGGAGGAGGAGAGGGAAACAGAGAGAGAGGGAAGTAAATGTTCAAGCAGGAGAGCCGTGGCTCTGGTTGGTGAAGTTGGTGACGTTAGCCATTGTGGCGCAGAACTGAAGAGTTTGGGCACGGGTCAGCACTGTCGCCCTGCTCTGGAGGGTGCAGAAAGACTTCTGGAGTTTTCACGAGAGAGGGCGGTATTTCTGCAGTAGCATCTACCGTCTGTGGGCTGGGAGTCCTTCCGTGGCTGTTTACTGGCTTCGGATCTGGACTCAAAACCACGCTCAGGGTCCCCTCAGTGCAGTCTGTGAGCAAAACTGGAGAAAGTCCTTGCAAGATTGCAAAGGATGAGCAGGAAGGTGACATGCTGAAAATCAATCATTCCAAAATCAGCCTGTGCAGGAAGTGACTCCCTGCTCCACCGGGAAGTGATCAGCCACCGAGAGACCAGTGGCCATCTGCAAAGGCGGTCACACCTTACAGCTGTCATACCTGAGCCAGGTGCACCAAGTAAGGAAAGGGAGAATCCAGTCATCCGAATCCGTGGAAGCGTCGGGGCACAGCTGAGCCGAGTCAGATGCAGGCGATTCATTCATCTTAGGAAACAGTTCCGCGTTGTAGCCAAGAAACACGGGGAAAAAAAGATCTTTTGAGGTCGCATCTTGTTTCTGGAATTCTAACAAATATCGTCAGAAACGGCTTCAGCGGCTCATCTCTTTGTTTTTCCTATTTGTGACCAATAGGTTACGAGTGTCATGCCTTAATTATGCTTTCTGGACCCTCGAGTCCATCAACAGGGGTTTGGCATTTAGTCTGACATTTACTGAAATGCGCTGGCCGGCTCCATGCTTCACTTTTGAAACGTGTGAGCAACCGGGTTGCCTCAGGCACGTGCTGCCTGCTACCTGTGCAGGTGAGCACCTCCCCACACCCCGTCTGTTGGCACACGCCTGCTTCCTACGCACAGTCTGGTGATGCTGTGTTCTGTCTGTTGACTTTGCCGTGGCTCCGGATCAGTGGAGCATCAGGTGCCCGGAAGCTTCGGTCTCTAAGATCTCAGGCTCTGTCTACTCCTAAGATTTCTGCTAAATTCGTCACGCAGCACAAGAAAGAGTTGCAGTCACTAAAACATAAGGATGGAATAGAACTAACCCTGAGACTAATGCGGGACATTCGGTACCGCTGTCCCCACCCCATTTTAAGGCCACGTCCCAAGGAGGACAAAAATGGATAGTGATGTCTCCGTTGGGTTTTGCCCCCCAACCCAGGGCAGGTCTTGAAATACAGGAGGGCAAGTAGTTCATTCAGGAGGTGACCCTGAAAGACGTGAAGAAATATAGGAACAGAGAGGCGCTCCGAGTTGATGTGCCAGTGAATGGGCCACCAGAGCTCGGTCCCACCAGGGACCCTGTACAAGACTTGGGGAATACACCTCCAAGTGGTCTGTCCCCGGGGATGAGGATTCTGCACCCTCTAATTGAGTGCTACCACCAGATTAGGAGGTAGATGGGGAGACCCAGGCTTGGGCACGTTTAAGAATTGCAAAGACTATTTCGGCGAGCTCCAGCCTTTTGGCCACATTTCCCTCTTATCACCGACCACGTTACACACTCACGTGTACAGGTGTCGTGTCTCATGTATCTAACGCTCAAAAACGTTTCTTGAATTAATGGAGATGTTTACTAATAATGAACAGATGTTTCCCATCGCGACTGTAACTAATTTCACTGTCAGGGTTTTGAGCTCCTACTCAGATCATGATGCAGAAATGCCGGGAAAATGCACAAATGCTAATACTATGGTGTGACCTGTCAATGAACTTCTAATGTGTCTGAGCCACTATACTCTTCACAGTGTTTCCCTACTAATGTTAACATGACTCAACACAAAAATTGCAAGATTTATGAGTGAGGAAGACAAAAGGAACTGGTGTGGATATGACATATTTGTCTGATATGATAGAACCAGAATATCCCAGAAAGATATGAATGAGAAAGTGCAGGATTTGGAATGTGTTAGTCAGCATTCTGGTACTATAATTAAGTACCTGAGATAATCTACCTAGAGCAGCAAAAAGGTTTCTTTTGGCTCTTAGTTTCAGAAGCTTCAGCCCATGATTGACTGGCTCCATGGCTTTGGTTTAGGCAGTCCATGGCACAGCAAAAGTATTCACCTCATTGCTGGGAAATGAGAAGAGAAACAGGAACAGGCCAGGGTCCCACAATCCCTAGGGACATGTCTCCAATGACCTAACTTCCTCCCATTAGACTCCACCCCCTGGAGGGTACACCACTTCCCAACAGTGCTGCTGTGGAGGTCCAGGGAGAGCACCGTGGTGAGTATGGCCAACACCACAGGTTTGGAAATTAACTTTACAGATAACAGTTTCAACTGCTTGGGCCATTTTTTTGCATTCTGTTATTTTTAAGAGAATACATGCTAAGTTTAAGAATTTGGCACTTAGACCCATGATTTCAATTAAAATAAAATTATAATTCAATGCATGTAAAACACATTGTACTAAATATATCAATAGAATGGGAATTTGAGACTTATAGATTAAAAATAGACCACGTGTAACTAAGTAAGTCTGCAGGAGCGATGCAGATATTGGAAGCTTTGTTAGGGCATTATGTTTTTGGAAACGGATATCATTCGCAAGAGTAGCAGATATTTAGAACTGATAAAAGCCTTTGGAATATTTAAGTGCTTTTAAAATAATTGATTATTTAAGGGGATTTATTCTGTAAAAATGAATTTGATCCTTAGAAAAATTATGTAAGAGGATATATGCTAAATTTAAGAATTTGGCTCTTAGTGTAAAATGTTAAATTCTCTATTGTGGGATAAGATTAGTACTATGATAAAAAATTAAGCAAAGCATATTCTGCAGCCTCAGTAGTAGGTACCAAATAGTATTGTTTTAAAATATATAAATATGGGCTGGGGTTAGGGTTCAGTGGTGGAGCTCTTGCCTAGCATGTGAGAGGCCCTGGGTTCGATCCTCAGCACCACATAAAGATAAATAAATAAAGTCAAGGTATTGTGTCTATCTATAACTAAAAAAAATTAAAAAAAATGTGTATGCATTAGAATAATATTTTAGACATTAAATGTTTTATAATCATAAATTATAATAACCATAGGAAAGTCAGCAATGGGTGTTTTAGAATAAGCATTTAATCCACAAGAATAATAACTGAAACTTGTGTTTTAAAAAATGCCTTTCCTGCCAGGTGTGGTAGCACACACCTGTCATCCCAGAGGCTCCGGAGGCTGAGGCAGGAGGATTGCGAGTTCAAAGCCAGCCTCAGCAAAAGCGAAGTCCTAAGCAACTCAGGGAGACTCTGTCTCTAAATAAAATACAAAATAGGGCTGCAGGGGTGTGGCTTAATAAATAGTTGCATGCCCCTGAGTTCAATCCTTGGTATCCTCCCACAAAAAAATGCCTTCCCTGTGTGTTTGAAATGATTTTCTGTGCATCGTTCACCATTCACCTGTTACACCTGCAAGCTGGGTTCCCACGATGTCGACAGGCAAATGACCCAGAGAAGTTAAGACACAAAGCTCTCACCCACCAGCTGCACCAGCTGCACTTAGGAGGACCCTAAGACACTGAGCCAATTATATTTTTTCACAGGTGCGAAGAGTAGTAAAGGGCTGTGGATCGTAATAGGAATTTTCCATGTTCTCACAGAGCACTTTTAGATGCACTAATAAAGCAAAACGTACAGCGTATTCTCCAAGCCCCTTGCTCCCCAATGCTCAGGACCTCTCCCACCAGCCTCATCCTGCACCAGAGCCGTCCACAAGGTCACAGTGCACAATACCGCCACCGACACTCCACGGTTTGCAGGACTCTCTCTCGGTGGCGCACTTTCTATGAGTTCCAAAAATCGTAGTAGCATGAGGGCACCATGAAAGCATCATTGGAGAGTCTTGCTGCCCTGAGCATGCACCGTGCCCTGCCTCGTCCTTATGTTAAGTGAAGGCGGTCCACATCTCGTGTTCTCCAACCTCGCTGGGTCTCCGTTCCCTCGTGGGTGAAATGACCCAAACATCGAAGCCACCATATTCCTCAAGGTCCCCAATCTCAGGCCAGACCCCGTGCTACATGGCCGATTCCACTCTGTACCCAAGAAAATCATCGGGGCAAGGAGCGTCCTGGCAGACGGTTTTGAGTGAGTCTTTAGATTCTTTCTCAGACGTTTCCCTTCATTGTCACTCCTCGATGGAGCTGTTCTTGCGGGCATTTTATTTTCCCTGGTTGCTACTGCTAATGAAATGCTTATGCCCCAGACAGTCTGCACCCCTGACTGTGTGCTCTGCTGTGAATCTGGTGCTTTGCCCATAAGAAGAGTGCAGATATCGAAAGATGGATCATGATCCTCACAGGATCATCAACCCACGAAACGCTCCAGTGATTTTATTTATTTTTTTCTGACACGTGAACTAAGGCCGGGAGCTGATTCTGTAGCTAACTGTTGCGGAAGCAGGTGTCAAAGACAAATATAATATAAATGCCACATTTTTTTTTTTTTTATCCATTCATCTATTGAAGGGCATCTGGGTTGGTTCCACAGTCTAGCTATTGTGAATTGTGCTACAGGTTTAAGTCCAGCTTTTCCTGAATATATCAATCAGGGAATAGATTATTTAGCATAGAGGAAAAAAACTATAATTATTCACATGCATATCTAACTAGGAAATGGCGAGTTATCCTACGGTGTTGATTTTAGTGACTGGGAAATGAGTCACATCCTTTGTTATAAATGACGGTCCCTGCCACCTGGCCCTATGAGACAACCCTGCACAGGGCCCCTTGCGGGCTGCTAAAAGTAGGAAGAGGCCTTTAGTGAGAGAAGTGTGTGTGCCACAGCTCCGTTCCTGATATTTCTTTAGACTGGGCCAGCTCGGGCCGCTGCATCCTAGCGGGGCAGGTCACGGAGATTAGAATTCTGTTAGCCGACCTGACTTCGCTGGGGGGACACATCAGTCCACACCATTATCACTCGTTTTCATTTTTTTTGGCCACAATTGGTATCATTTAGCAGAGTTCATAAATGGACCTTTTGCTTGGCACACAAGTTCACGGCGTCGAGCTGTTTCGTTAAAAGACTAGAAAGTCAATGAATGAACCACCCCACATTACATCTCAAAGCCCTAGAGAAAAGACAGCAAATCAACATCCGAGGCAGGAAATGATTAAAGTCAGAGCTGAAATCAATGGAATGGAAACAAAAGCAGCAATTCAAAAAAATGGACAAAACAATAAGTTGGTTCTTTGAAAAAAAATAAAAATAAAATAAAATTGATGATCCCTTAGCTAATGAAGAGAGAGAAAACTCAAATTCATAAAATTGGTGGTGAAAGTGGAAGTTTCATGACACTAATGAAATGTAGACGTTATTTCGAAACTATTTTGAAAATTTAAACTCCAGAAAAATAGAAAATCCTGAAGACATCAACCAATTTCTACATATTTCTAAATAGAAGACGCCATCAGAAGGCACACCAATTAAGAAAAGTCACATTCAAGACCTTCAAAGAACAATGAACGCCGATGCTCCCCAAATTATCTCACGAAATACAAAAGGAGGGAATCTGTCCTATTTTTGTTTTACTCTACGTTTCCTACCAGCTAATAATAATAATAATTTATAGTACTTTAATAACCACTGAAGATACCTGTTTAGTATTTCACAGCACATCGAATGAGGGACCTGAGTAAGATAAATTTCAAGAACCCCCACAAATAAAAAAAAGGGTGGGCTGGGTCACGGGAGTCTGAAAATTACATACGCAAAATGTTGAAAATAAGATCAAATGTGCTGGCATCTTAAGTCCAACTATTAGCTATTTCCAAGGCTGTAGAAATTCCTCTGCAGCATTTTTGGAATAACAAAAAATAACTGGCTGAAGAATATTACATAAATGTTGGTGAAACCATCAAAGAGACCAAAGCCCACCATAATGATTATATCACGGCGCCTACAGGCAGTGATCACCCATTGCAAAAATAAATGTGATGGGTGGTAGTCGCGTTATCACATATTACGCGGTATGTTTTAGGCAGTAGAAATTCGTAACATAAAATATGCTTCCTACGTAACTCTTGAGCTTTTTCTATTATTTTATTGTGAAAATTCCTTTTGTAGATATCGTCGTGATTTTCCTGTTTTTGAAGGAGGCCTAGCACGTTAGCCAACGTTTTTGACAAAACTCACAAGTCATAATAGAATTAACAATCATGCTCTGAAGACCTGTATTTAAGCAAGAGATTCCTGCCTTGTATACGTATATTTAGTTTATTTCCCCTGCATCCAAGATGCCATCGCAGTTTGAAGTGTGGCTCGTCCAACTTGGAACTGATTATTATATACCATCCGACGTAAAGCAATTCAAAGTTAGCCACATTGGCCAGTGGCTGCCATATTGGACGGCTCCGCTCACTCTGTCCTTTGGAAGAAGAGACATTGGCAAATCTCCCTTCCAATATCTCATTGCCTGTGAGTGCCAATCACCTCGGTTAGCTTTGCTAATGGACTGGTAGTTTCTGTATCAATAAAACTCTGCAGCGCAGGCACAGATCCAAAGCTGCTCAAGCTTACCAAGGGTCCTAAAAAACATGAGCAGATAATGACACCCTCTCACTCGTCCAAAGAAATCAGTATAATTCATGCTTTGTTCCATTTGTCGGGTTGGTGTACACAGATTTTTGAACACGGGAAGGATTTTTAAACCATCATTGACAGCTCTCCCTCTGCAAATACTGCATCTATGTAAGTACGGAAGCCAACTCGGACCAGATCCTCTTCATCACATCTTTCACGGCAAGAGTAACCGCCTAACGGCCCGCTGCTCCCTTTCCCACCCCGCGGAGCTGTAAGAACAGAGGACCCTCTTACTGCTTCTCTAGTCTTTATAGCAGTTCATGCAATGTCCTGCCTAGAGTGCACGGTCACGGTTGCTCATTGAATCCTGCTGCAAGAATTGGAAACAGTAGGAGCCTAAAACTCGGTTCGGTGTTTTGCAACAGTGTGAATGACCTTCAACGAGGCTCAGCGTCTGACCCGGTTTCCGTTTCCTTTCTTGTGCCTGGGGAACTGAAAGGCACACCAAGAGCAGCTACAGTTGTGCGCGTGAGGATGCAGGAGAGCTTCCGTCTGTCTCAGCACAGGGTTCCCCTGACGGAATGGGAATACCCAGGCCTACGGCCCTGTGTGCCCCTTGTGGGTGGCTGGTGCTTCTGTTCGTTGCTTGGGTTTCCCTTGCATAACTGGAAAATTATCCATCTATTCAGACCATACCCTGTTTATGTTGTGATGCATAATTTTTTTTCAAGACATACGTGGCTAGTGGGAGACAAATAATTTTGCCTATTTTCTCTTTCATAAAGACACATATTCAAACTAGCATGTGCGACCGAGAGATTCATGAGAACATTTTAAAATTTAATAGCATTTTTTTTTATCTTCCCAGGAGAGATTTGAAAAAGGTAGAACATCTCCTTTTAATCACTAAATATTTGCAACAACAACACACACCCATGCAACACATAAAAAAATATGAGAATAAAGACCTAAAAATAAACTTTCCATTTTAAGCAATATTTGCAATCGTGGCCTGATTTAATAGAAAACACGGATGGGAATGTGGTTTCTCTCATTTAAAAAGTTTGCAAGTCAAACTTTGGTCTTGTTTAACTTGGCGATTTATACTGGGGCCGACTTGGGCCGGGACTTGAAAGAGCAAGAAATATTATCTCAGTTAAAGATTAATGAGCGCTCCCATGCTTGTCACAGGGTGTTCAGCCCAATTAAAAATACCCGCGTCTTCCCTGAGCGCCCAGACAGTGTGCGGTGGGATCGTCCCGGCCCACTTTTCTAGCCTGGAACTTCGCTGGGATTTTGCTGCGTGCTCTCCGGTTTCCAAGGAGTCTCCATTGAACTGGATCTAAGTTTTGCTTCTGGGTTCCCACAGCTGAGCCAAATTTGATTGACAACCAGAGTTTGCAGGGACGCCGCCGTCTGCCCAGGAACTGGGCATCCCAAGGAATCGCAGACAGCCTCTGTGCACAGAGAGACACCCAGACGAATGCAGGAACAAGTGCTGGCCGAGCCGCGGTGAACACAAAACGGGTGAAATGCGATTTAAAATTAGGGTAGTGAAAATCCAACGGAGATCTGAAGCACAAAGTTGATGCAAGTCCCTCAAAAGGAAGGACTTGTAGGCCAGGTGCCGGGGTGCATGCCTGAAATCCCAGTCGCTTGGAGGCTGAGGCAGGAGGATCGCGAGTTCAAAGCCAGCCTCCGCCAAAGCGAGGCCCTAAGCAACGCATTGGGACCCTGTCTCTCAATAAAATCCAAAATAGGGCGTTGCTCATTTGCTTCTGGGGACTGTCGCCTCTCGTTCCAGGCAGCACAAGATCCAGACGTTCTCCAGAACCTGCGTGAGGCCACGTCCCTGTCTCCCATTTCCATCTCATCTGTGACGGGTGTCTCTCAGCCAGTTTGGTTCCCTCCCAAAAAGCCAGGAATGGCCACAGCCTGTGCCTCTGGCCCAAGTCCCCTCCCTGCCACACCTGGGTCACCTGGGCGGCATCGACGGGCCCTTCACGTCCCATGTCGGGGCGTCTCTGCACCCGTAGGCTGTGCCGCAGTTCTCTGAACACCTGCTTCTGTGTATCTCAATGGGTAACGGTAGGTCACACTGAGTGCTGATTTGAGTCCCTCCTCTGTCCCAAACGGGCACATTGTTCTGATGCAGGTTTTCCTTTATTGTGAATCTTCATGCAGTGGGTATAGCAGGTGCATGAATGTTTTTTTTTCTTTTTTCTCTTTTTGGTGGGCTGGGGATTGCGCCCAAGTCCCCGGGCCAGTTGAGCAAGTCACTGAGCCACATCCCCAACCCTCAAGACCGTTTTTTCTAATCAAACGTGCACATCTCTAACGGCAATGTATGTCCATAAATCTCCCGACATAAATTCATGCCAGCTCTTGTGCTGCACACTGAGTTTTTGGTAGTTCCCCCCGCCCCACCCCAGATTTCAATCAACACGTTTCTTGGAACGAGCTCAAGTTGAACTTGCAATTCTTACGACGTGGGTCTGCCAAGAATGCATTCAACTCGACAGGCCTTCCGGACTCACTGGGCAAAATAACGGTGGAAGAAAAACCTGTCCCTTTAACGTGGTTGGTCCAATCGCTGAGGATTTCACAATCTTTATGGAATGGGTAGACCACAAAAGGTTTCAGCAAATGCTCCTCTGAAACCACTGTTTATCAAACACCATCTTTTGAGTATTTCTTTATGTTATTTTAATGTAATTGTCCACTCGATTGGATTAATATATACCAAAGAACAAGAAGCTTCTGGGCATGTCTACAAATGATGGGCGTATGGGAAAGCCAACTGAAATGGAGACCCTCCCTGGGCGTGGGCACACTGGCACATATGGCAGACCAGGGTGCTTTGAAATGTCTGGAACCCAACTGACAGGCCACGTGGACCTGTTCCTGCCGGGCACGGTCACAGGAGTCGTGAGTGTGAGCCCTGGTGCCTGGTGCAGTGTCCGTCATTGTGGCTGACCCATGCCTGGCACTGGAGCGAGCCCGGGGATCTGAGCTCTCGGTTTCCAGCTCTGCAGCACACCTCTCTGTCTGTGTGGCCTCTGCCTTGGGCAGGTCTGAGCCCCTCCGTGACATCTCCGGGGTCTCATCTCTTGGGGATGTGGAGCAGGGTGCCCAGGTCTCTGCCACTCGTTGGGTGGAGTGTGGAGACAGAAGAGATCCATTTTCCTGTGCCGTGAGACCGTTTCTCAAAACAAAGAGCTGCCTGTTCCTTGGCCACCCGGGGCGGGATGCTCCCTGGGCTGGAATTTTCCCTTCTCCATGCTCCATCCCCTGCTTTCTCCCAACCACAGGCATCCGCCTGTGGATTCCAGGGCCTCCCCACCCTCCCAGCCTCCCGGGCCTGCAGAAACGCTGCTTCTTTATCTGGGATCCGGTTCTGGAAAAGTGACTTGGCTGTTAGCCGCGGATGGCGCTGGCGGTTCGAGTGCTTACTCTGGGAGAACGTAGCAAACACCCTTCATTCCCACAAGGAAAAACACTGGCTGAGCCCCGAGCGATGTTCCCTTAGACCAGGAGCAAACTGTGACATGTGACATGGAGACCATTTCAACTTCTCTTTGTGGAGGGGGGGACAGAAACTGAGGATTGAACTCAGGGGTGACACCCCAGCCCTATGTTGTAGTTTATTTAGAGACAGGGTCTCACTGAGTTGCTTAGGGCCTCCCTTTGGCGGAGGCTGGCTCTGAACTCACGATCCTCCTGCCTCAGCCTCCCGAGCCACCGGGATTACAGGACTGTGCCAGGATTTCAACTGGAATGTTGGATTGTTCTTCCACATGTAAATCCATAACCAACACCATACAGTGGTGCATTCACAGTATCTGTGGATGTCACCCGTATGCCTTCCTCTGTGACTCTGCCGGAATTCATTCCACTGGACACCTCATGCCACTAGATATTACAGGAAACGGATCCGTCCTTTAAAAGTCGGCTTCTTCGTTCATTGGATAGCATACTTAGTGACTAAAGTATTGAACAAAATGTGATTTAAATTTAATGTGGGACAGAACTAACGGTGCTCTCTCAGTACAGAGACGGAATCACGAAGCTCTATTTTTCCCTTAAAGAAACCTGGTTCTGATGTACATATCTGTAAAGTGCAGTTTTTAATACGAGGAAAAATTCAAACCCCCCTTTCATGATACCTTGTTTTTTTTTCTTTTTTTACTTGAGGGATTTGTCTGACAAAGAGAAGCTCAAGTTTCTATGAAATCGTTATTTAAGCTGCAAGAAAATCGAAAGGGTTGGAAAATACAGAGAAACCAAACAGTAGCACAACACGTGGCCCGAGACAGAGAAGAGGCTACGTCCATGCGTCCTGACCTCACTGTGTTGACTGCGTGCATCCACCTCACCACTGCACCTTGCTATCACCTCGCCAAAGGGACAGCAAGGAAATCCCCAGGACACGTCCCGTTAGCGATTCTTTTTTCCCCGTTCTACACAAATTCCATTCCAACTCCTCGCTCGATCCCTTTCTCTTCTACATGGGAAGCCAAGTCGACTCCCATCATAGAATTTAGCTCAGCAATGTCTTTCAATATGAGCGGCAAAAAAGTGAGTGTTTTACTAAAACCTCTTTGCTGCTGTGACCCAAAGACCTGGCATGAACAATGGGAAGAGGGAAATGCTATTGGGGCTTATACTTATAGGGGTTCAGTCCATGGTGGGCCGACTCCATGGCTCTGGCCCAAGGGGAGCAGAACAAGATGGCGGCAGGGCCTGGAGGAGGAGAGCAGCTCAGGACAGGGCACCAGGGAGCACAGAGAGCTCTGCCCACCAGGGACAGGACAGAGACCCCCAAGGCACAGCCCAGGGACCCCCTCCTCCAGCCACACCCCACCTGCTGCAGTCACCACCCAGTGAGTCCATCCAAGTGGATTAATCCACTATTAGGTTACACTAGGGAGCAGAGAGAGCTCTGCTCACCAGGGACAGGACAGAGACCCCAAAGGTGCAGTCCAGGGACCCCCTCCTCCAGCCACACCCCACCTGCTGCAGTCACCACCCAGTGAGTCCATCCAAGTGGATTAATCCACTATTAGGTTACACTAGGGAGCAGAGAGAGCTCTGCTCACCAGGGACAGGATAGAGACCCCAAAGGTACAGTCCAGGGACCCCCTCCTCCAGCCACACCCCACCTGCTGCAGCCACCACCCAGTGAGTCCATCCAAGTGGATTAATCCACTATGAGTCTACACCCAGTGAATCCATCCAAGTGGATTAATCCACTATTAGGTTACACTAGGGAGCAGAGAGAGCTCTGCTCACCAGGGACAGGACAGAGACCCCAAAGGTGCAGTCCAGGGACCCCCTCCTCCAGCCACACCCCACCTGCTGCAGTCACCACCCAGTGAGTCCATCCAAGTGGATTAATCCACTATTAGGTTACACTAGGGAGCAGAGAGAGCTCTGCTCACCAGGGACAGGATAGAGACCCCAAAGGTACAGTCCAGGGACCCCCTCCTCCAGCCACACCCCACCTGCTGCAGTCACCACCCAGTGAGTCCATCCAAGTGAATTAATCCACTATTAGGTTACACTAGGGAGCAGAGAGAGCTCTGCTCACCAGGGACAGGATAGAGACCCCAAAGGTACAGTCCAGGGACCCCCTCCTCCAGCCACACCCCACCTGCTGCAGCCACCACCCAGTGAGTCCATCCAAGTGGATTAATCCACTATGAGTCTACACCCAGTGAGTCCATCCAAGTGGATTAATCCACTTATTAGTCTACACCCAGTGAGTCCATCCAAGTGGATTAATCCACTATTAGGTTACACCAGGAAGCAGAGAGAGCTCTGCTCACCCAGGATAGGACAGAGACCCCAAAGGCACAGCCCAGGGACCCCCTCCTCCAGCCACACCCCACCTGCTGCAGCCACCACCCAGTGAGTCCATCCAAGTGGATTAATCCACTGGCTATATCACAACTCTCATAATCTAATTGCTTCACCTCTGACTGTTCCTGCATTGTACCATACATGAGCTTCTGGGAGACACCTGATATCTCAACCATAACAGTACGAGTGACAAAATGAGGACTCGGTGAATAGAACAGATGGATTCTGAAGTACAATTAACATAGGCACAGGCAGATGGAGGTAGTCGAAGGGTTTATTTTATCTCCCAGAGAGAGAGGACTATCCTAGCAAATGGAAAAAAAAAAATATATATATATATATATATAAGTCAACACTTGCTGCTTTTACAAATCTCAGGGGACTGTCTTTTTGATCTTGTGGCCGTAAAACCAACACTTTGATTCTTGCGTGGCAGACGGATCCAGTTCTGAAGTCACCTACTTGAGTTGTCATTCTCTATTTCCGTCACATCACTGCCACCAAATCCAAACATGCTCACAGCCGACGGGATCTCAAGTTTTTGTTGGCCTAAGCCACGTGGTGACAGATCTCTGTGTGAGTGTCCCCCGGGCCCCGACAGGCTCCTGCTGCCCACCGCAGCCTTGGCAAAGGAACTCCTTTTGAGACGTTGTTCTTGTTTCTTGGAAGCCCTTTACCTCCCCGCCTGCGCGGCGGCGGCGTTTCCTTTGTTTCTATTTCTTGAATTAAAACGTAAAAGGCTCCCGTCTCTCCACCCTTTTCTATATCCTTTTTGCGGCGACACCGCACTGGACGTTTTGTCCTCCCGAAACGCAGCTCCCTCCATCCCATTTACCAGAGGGTCACGTCACGCGCCATGCATACGCACATTACCACGTCGATGGCGACCAGACCCAGGAACCCGTCTAAGCTCCTAAATGGTCACACCTGTGTGACGTTTGCCACTGTTCCTTAAAGCACTCGGGGGCTCAGTGTCCTGTCTCCTGGAGATGCCTCCAAATGAGGAAATGCGCACACGGAGGAAAGAGTATTTAATGACTTCAGGGTCTCTGCAAAACACAGGCCCCGTGGGCACTAAGAGGAAAATATCTATTACAAAACAGCACGCGCCAGACGGTCTGCATGCTTGCCGTGAGGCCCGTCATCTGCTTATTCGTTCATTCGTTTTCAGAAGAAAAGGAATAATGAGAAAGGAAGATTGGATTCAAGTGGTGCAAAACCATGTCAGATGCTACAAGCGAACCCTTCCTGTTCATGGGATTGTGTGAGATAGAAGATATCTGATTTTCATAAATGCACATATTTTGCAAATTTTTAATTTACTGTCTCACACTCTGAACCCGTTTGTATCAGCAACCCGCAGGATGATTTAATGAGTCCCAGGTCCAAATGGCCCACTGATGTGTCCTCTCACACTCCCCAAAGTGCGTTCATTGCCACAGGCACAACTTTGCTCTTCAATTTCCCATGTCATTGAGGCAAACAGTAGGGGTCAAATATAAAACAGACCTGAGGAGAGTCGAGTGAATCTCCAAACTGTGGAGAACGTGGCCTGGAAGAAACTCTCTTTTCTTTTGCTTAAAGCAAAATATCCCACGGTTCTGCGGTCCTGCATCCGGCGGTTCCTAATCTTGAGTTTAAAACAGCTGAACTCGGAGGTATGCGACTCTAGGCCACAGTCAAGAGGGACGGGAAAGGTCTCGCGTCTGTGCAAAACGTCACAACAGTAAGAATGAGCCCCCCCGGAATGGCGGGCGTAAAAAGTCAGCGTAGATCACCAGCCAACGCGGGAGGGAGATTGGACTCAGACACAGCAGAGGTGACTGTGGTTGTAGAAAACGGGGATGGCGCCATGTTCTTAGGAAAAACCGATAGTAAGTCACCGAAAACAACCATCCTTGGCAGCTGATGGTTGCGGACAATTGGGATAGCATCCTCCCAGTCCTGCCGCACCCAACATTTCCACGTTCCGACCCCAGGAAACTGTGAACGTGTGATGTTACATGGGAATTGGGACTTTAGAGATTAAGGATGTTGAGACATGACCCTGGACCATCTTGTAATCACAGGAGAGGCAGGTAGAGGGTCAAAGGTAGGAAAAAGAAAGACGTAAAGAAGGAATGGACCCTGCCTGTCAGCCCAGGGAGACCCATTTCACCCCTTGGACCTCTAGAACACAAAGGTAGTTGTGCTCTGTGGGCTACTCCGTGTGTGGTATTTGTTACAGCAGCAATAGGAAACTAATACGAATGTACACATGAATTGATGCACGGAGGGATCCCGGCGTTTGTAGAGCTGACGGCCAAGGGCGCCTGCAAACACGGCTGGCACCCCCCGCTCCTCACCAGGGTTGCTGTGAATGTGTGTTCTGCACGTGTGCGCCATTTCTCCATGCCGCACCGACATCCGGCTGGCCACTCGCGTCTAACCTTCTGCATTTATTGACTGCACAAAGTAACTGAGTCAGGGGGGAGAAGGAGCTGCTTTGGCAGCGGGGTTTTTTTTTTTTTTTGACATTTTATTAAACTGTTTTTGGCTTTTCCACCTGCACGCATTCCTGGCCCGTGACACAGCTAGAGAATGCTGTCTTCATATTAACAGAATTTCCTCTAAGCCCGGCTCCAAACCACACGTGGGCCACTTTCCGGGAAACAAGAACCATCCAGTCGACACGCTCCTGGGAAAGCCAACAGCCATCCCTGTGTGCGGTGGGCTTCACGGACACCTTTTATTAATTTAAAGGAGGTGCCTGAAACATTTTGGCAACACGACGGTGGGCCACTGTCCAGGGAGAGTGCCCCGTAGGATGTGCTGGGTGCGCTGGGATAGAAAACTCCCGTATTCAGAGAAGTTCTTTCAACACGACAGAGAGGACTTGCGTGCCTCACCTCTTGGCTTAAACTGGGTCTTGCTAGTCCTAAGGAAACTGAATGCACACGCGTGCACACACGCGTACACAGAGAACCGGTAGCAGGGTCAGTGCAGGACGTAGCCGGATCCCAACGGAGAGACTTTATACAAACAGGAATGTGCTCCAGCCTCCGCTCCACCTCGGAGCAGGGCACCCCACCAGCTGCATCCCCAAGAACCACTCTAACGCACAACCAGCCCGGAGAGAAACCGAGTGCAGTGGAGGGTGCTACTGTGATCCTACACCTGTGACGCATCATGGCCCGGCAAGTGCTGGACTATCTGGCCACACTCACCTCTGCCTCGGCCCGTTCAGCTGAGGACTGGCCCTGATGCTCGACATCTGGCCTTTGACCTGACACACGCTGCATAAACGTTAGTATAGGTGCCACTTAATCCTACCCGGCAATTTACCCTTGGAATTGATTCCTATATAATGGCATCTCTGAGCCTATTTACAAAAGGTGAGCTGGTGCTTCCCTAAGCATCCATTCAGGTTAAACCCCCAGGCACAGAAATGGACGTTCTTAAGTTTTTGATTATATTGCAAAGGTTTAAAAATAATTTGTTCACTGAAAAAAAAAAAAAACTCTTGAAACCGTTTAAATCTCTTTTAGAACTCGTTTTCCAAATCAACGGGCCCTTTTCTTCTTTCTTTGTTGTTACCAGCCTCTGTACCCGGGGGCCCTGTGCCACGTCCCCAGCCCGTTTTATGTTTTACTTGGACGGGTTCTTGCTAAGTTGCTTAGGAACTTGCTAAGTCGCCGAGAGGCTGGCTTTTGAACTCAAGATCCTCCTGTCTTAGCCTCCGGAGCCGCTGGGACCCCAGGTGTGCACCCCGGCACCTCGCTGGGCGCATTTCTGGAGTTAATACTACAATGTCACAGGGAAGGAAAGGTCATTGGTAAAAACACAACTCCAGCGTGTGTCTTCCCATTCGGGCTCATCTTCTCCATAGATCTAATGATTTTCTTGTTTCGGGAGCAGCGTTCTCCACCGGGTGACACAGCACCCTTCGTACAAGTTCACGCGGAGGCTGCTCATTTAATTGGGGTGACTTGCTGTCACCATTTGCATAGCTCCCCGTGATTCACAGGTTCACACACCCGATTAGCTCTTGGCCTTCCCCGTGCACTCTAATTACAGGACGTTTAGAGTGAGCACTCCATAGGACCGGAAACAGCAACAGAATCATCTTGCTTATTTTCCCTCCTGTATCCCTCACGCTGAGAATTAGAATTTTGCACAGAGAAGTAGTAAAAAAAATATCTCGTGCAGCATAGCTCAGGATTATAGCACTTGACTTTACCTGCCCAGAGTAACAGCTCCACACACCTCCAAAAAATAGAAATATATAATGAAATATATAAATATAAAGTATGTGTAAAATATAGAGCGTGTATACATGTACAGGATTACGAAAGGAATCGATGCGCTCACCGGTCCACCCCTCTGCATATGTGCGAGACAGAGAGGAGAGAAATAGCACAAACAAACCTCAACGGAATAGTACTGAGCACTTAAAAGGGAATAAAATCATGACATCTGCAGATAAGTGGATGGAGTCGGAGGACACCATGCTAAGCAGAGTAAGCCGATCCCCCCCACACCAAACGCTGAATGTTCTCTCTGATAAGTGGATGCTGATCCATAACAGGGGGCATGGGGAAAATGGAGGAAATTGATTGGGCAAATGGGAGGCGGGAGGGGAGGGGCATGGGGGCAGGAAAGATGGTGGAATGAGATGGACATCATTCCCCTGGGCACATGTGTGACTACACACAGGGCGCCACACTGTGTACAACCAGAGAAATGAAAGTCGGGCTGCAATTGTGTACCGTGAATCAAGTGCATTCTGCTGAATACCTAATTAGAATAAATAAATAAACTTTTAAAAACCAATAATCTGTCTGTGGCCAGCCTCCTGACCTCCTCCCATCCCAATGACAGCCCCAAGAGCCCACTTCTCACCATGCTGCGCTGTCTCAACGGGACAGAGGAAGGAGCTATCCACGTTTAAACTATGGCACGGACAGGAGAACTGCTAGATTGATCCGGAAACGACAACCTCAGATTTTGAGTCAATCAAATTTGAAGATCAGGTTTTAAGTCAATCAAAGCAAAGTTAAGGCAGCATTTTAGACCCAGTAAACCAGCCGAGCGTTTTTTACAAGAAATGCACTTGAGCAGATGACGGATGAGGGAACTATCCCGCTGGAAAGCATCATTTCAAACCGTAAAGGAAACAGTCGGTATCCTTAACTGAGCACCTACTGCATTTGGCCGCTGGAAAAAAGTGATTTATTTCTGAACTGTCCTAATACTGTTCTTGAAGACAGGTGAGTATGTATCCATTTCAATGACAAGGAAATGGACCGTTTAAAAGTTTTTACAAAGTAATCAGCTCCGGTAGGGAGACCACAGAGACAGAGCAAAGTCTCTGCACAGCAGCAGCTTCCCTGTCCTGGTCCATATTCGGTTCATGTTTTAGAAACGTTTATTACTATAAGGTGCTTCTTAAACTTTCATTAAAAGGAAATTTCCTTAGCAAGTCAAAAGCTATGTGCATAGGAATATTTACGCCGGTAAAAATTATGAGGTGCCCAGGAAAAGGATTAGCAGTTCCGGTCGGGGTATGTTGATAGAAAGACAACACTTAGTTTATAATTTCTGTTTATTAATCATACATATGCGTATATCACATTCGTGAAATGTTACATATGTATGTAGATTATATGAAGCCTAACTCCTGCGTATTTTTTTTTTTTTTTGGTACTGATTGAACTCAGACACTACTGAGCCCCGTCCCCAGCCCTATTTTGTATTTTATTTAGAGACAGCGTCTCCCTGAGTTGCTTAGGGCCTCGCTAAGTTGCTGAGTCTGGCTTTGAACTCACGATCCTCCTGCCTCAGCCTCCTGAGCCACTGAGACGGCAGGTGTGCACCACTGCGCCCGGCCGTAATATTTAAGAGTCGTTTAAAAAAGTGATTTTAGGGTATCTCCAAACTTTTAAATATTCTTGTCGTTTTTGACGCTGAAAATTCTTACCGTGAATTCTACTGAGTTCAACTTGAACTTAATGAAAAATCTTCACTGCATCCAGCTCACAGGTGGTTAAAAACAGAATCCTTGAGTCTGCCGCCTTACAAACGGGAAACGAATAGGTGAAGGTCACTCGCGTCCCTTTCTCCCACCCAAGCGAGCCTGGAGAAGTGACCTTCTGCGATGAACCACCTTGGGTTCACGGATACCTGCTGCTCCTCCTCGGAGCCCAGGGGTCCTTACCTGGAAAAGGAGGCCCTTGGCGGGAAGAGCCTTGTAAAATTGCCTGCGGCGGTGGAAACAGCCTACGGATCTACGAGTCCTAGGGAGAAAATAGAAGGCAGAAATTAAATTTACTGGCAGAGCCTATGCACAATGATAGCACAGCAGTTTGGGAGCAAGCATGGAGCTCACAAAAAAAAAAAATACCGAAACTAGAACAGTTGAGCTAAGGATAAATCACGGCTGTGTGTAGATTTTGGGGGGCGGCCGTGTGAGCTAGCCAGGGTGGCAATTTCTTCAGTGCACACAGCAGATTAAATCCAGGGTCACGATGAAGTCCCCAGGGGCCAGCACAGCCCTAAGGGGAGGACGACATCATGTCCCTCAAGTGGCCATCGGGATGCAATGAGACAGGAAGGTGGACGAGGTGCCCAGGGCCCAGCATCTGTTTCCAGGATCTCCACCGATGTTTGGGAAGGGCTGTGGGATTCCCCACCGTGTCCCCGCGAGCTCCCGTGGAGATGATTGACGGACCAGGAGAGGCTGCACCCGGAGCCTCGGTGTGCAGTCTGCTTCGGAGTCGAAGAGCACAAGGCTCAGCAGCATCGTGGGTCGTTGAGGGAGACCCCTCGGCTCTTGGGGGCGTCCACGGGCGAGAAGCTCCCTGCCTGCCGCTTAGCAGAGGCCCAAACAGGAGCGTCATTGTTATTTTCACTGCCCGAGAACTGATAAAGCAAGACTTCGCCAGAACAGAGATTCTGTTGCCTTTTGCAACTTTGGTTCAGGCACAGGAAAGGGACGGGGAATGGCAGTTACTGGTGCCCCAGTGGTTGAACTGAGTACCCACATTATTCAAAGTAGCTTTGGTCTCAAAGGTTAATATTCAATTTATTATGCTTAGAAATTAAAAAAAAAGTCCCCATGTGCCTTTGGCAAACTTGCATATTTAACCCGGGTCATATGTGTGATTTTAAATAGGAAGCTAGTTGATATGTCAACTACCTTCAAAGAATATTTTCCATTATGTTGGGATCAACAAATGTAATTACTTAGCCGTCAGCTGTATGTTTGAAGCTTCCCTCGCAAATTTAAGATATTAAATGTATCGCCATTTTCGGATTCCAGAGATACTTTCTCAGTCACTTAAGTCGTTCCTGTGAATTTAATCAATGCTGCACACATGGACATGTCATGTCTTCTCGTCCTCTCTCTTCACCTTAATCCTCGTGTCCTGCCTGATTTTTATTTATCTATTTTGGGGGGTACCAGGGATTGAACTTAGGGTCACTCGACCACTGAGCCCCATCCCCAGCCCTGATTTGTGTTTTATTTAGAGACAGGGTCTCCCTGAGTTGCTCATGGCCTCGCCATGGCTGAGGCTGGCTTTGAACTCGCGATCCTCCTGCCTCAGCCTCCCGAGCCGCTGGGATGACAGGCGTGGGCCACTGAGCCCACTTTACCCGACTTTGTAGTGATGACGTCCCTGGTGCTTCACTGTTTGCATCTCTGAGAACCACAACACAGCCCCTTAGGTAACAATGTTTCACTTCTACCTTGTTTAACCTCCATATAAAAGTTCTGGCACTGACTCCTTTGCTACAATTCTCTTTTGTGCCCATTATGAGGTTGGTAAAGTGCATCCACGCCCAGTGTGCCTTTGGGGTGTTCTCGTCTACTGCTCTCTAATTTCCCACTGCCCAGTACAGGACAACAGGGCGGTTGGCAGCGACATTTTCAAACACTGCAAAAAGAGAGTGGTTGGGCGGGGAGTGGGGCTCAGAGGTGGAGTGCTTGCCTCCCACATGTGAGGCTCTGGGTTCAATTCTAACACCTCATAAAATAATTAAAATAAAGGTATTGTGTTTATCTACAACTAAAAAAAAAAATTTTTTAAAAAAGAGAGAGAGAGAGAGAGAAAGCTGGGTATGGTCACGCACGCCTGTCATCCCAGTGGCTCGGGAGGCCGAGGCGGGAGGATCCCAAGTTCAAAGCCAGCCTCAGCCAAAGGGAGGCCCTAAGCAACTCAGGGAGACCCTGTCTCTAAATAAAATACAAAATAGGGCTGGGGAGGGGGCTCCGTGTTTGAGTGCCCCTGAGTTCAATCCCTGGTACCAAAGAGAGAGAGAGAGAGAGAGAGAGAGAGAGAGAGGTGTCCACAACCTGCAAGCCGGTGTTCAGGTTGCCCATGAGCTTAGTATGCAAGTCAAGTGCACGATGTTCCTGCACACAGGGGACCTCCTGGGATAGATGTAGCTAATCTACATGCCGCACCATTCTCTTCCAAATACCTTTATATATTCTGCCATCTGTTACAGCCACCGCTTATATAGATACTTACAGGACAGCTCGTAGGCGTCCGTGCGTTGCAAGACCATGCCTGACGCTAAAATCCCAGCTTCTCTGCCTCATTTGAGTGGCTACGACCCTTTCCAGCATTCTGAAAAGTCACGGCAGAATCTTGGGTTTGTGTCATGGCCTAGATGTAAATTTCTTTCTCAGTGATTGGATTCCATCTCGTCCGAAGACTAAAATAACAGGAAATAACTCAGAGACCAAGGAACGAATTTATAACAGGGCGGGGCGGGACTTACATAAGTTTCACATAAATAGCTCCAAGGGGAGAGTGTGATTTTTTTAAATAGCTTCAATTATATTTGAAAACCAAAGGGACGTTATATGGGAGGAGTATCAAATGGAGACAAGGAATGGTCCTTCGACTCCAAACCCACCTCTTCCCTTCCGTTCCGATCCCCTTCCCCTCTTCTTTTAAACTCTGTTGTTCTTGGTTGTTCTTATCCAGCTCATCATCCTTATTTTTTGGGGGTAATGGAAATTAAACTCAGAGCCTTCCTGGCTCATGCTAGGCAACCACTCTGTCACCGAGCTGCACCCCAGACACCCAGTGACTGACGACGTTACCTCCACCTTGGCATCTCCAGGAGGCTGCCGTGAGAATTTTGGCCGTCCCTCACTCTGTCCACCAACATCCAGGGAGGACACGGTGTTTCGGGCAGCCTGTTCACCACTGTGACCCAAAGACCTGACCGTTTTAGAGGAGGGAAAGATTATGGTAAAAGCTCATGGGTTCGGAGCACTCGGTCCACAGATGCTGACTCCATTACTCTGTGCCCAAGGTGGGGCAGGACAGCATGGCGGGAGAGTATGGCGGAGGAAAGCCACTCACAACATGGCCACCGGGAAGCAGAGAGAGTCCTGTCACCACAGACAAAATACATATCTCCATGGCACATCCCCAATGACCCATCTCCTCCAGCCACACCCTGCCTGCCGATAGCTATTACCCAGTTAATCCATTCAAGTGGATTAATCCACTGATTAGGCTAAGTGTGTCGTGACCCAATCGTTTCAACTCTAAACTTTCTTGCATTGTCTCACACTTGAGCTTTGGGGGATGCCCTCATTTCTAAACTACAACACCTGGTATGTGTCTGTCGTTAACCTAAGAAAAGTATGTGTCACGTTGGTGACGGAGACGTACAAAGTTGTATTTTTTTTTTAAAAAATGAAAAATGATTGCAAACATTGAATTGATTCCTAGATTTTCAGACAGGAACGTGCTCAAGGTAGACATCTCTGATTTGCAGATCTTGCCTGTAAGACCATCCCCAACCACCCTTCGCTGCACACCTTTATGTGCGGATTAACTCTGCTTCTCAATCTCCTTCTTATCTCCGACAACAGTAGCTCCTCTTATTTTCCTCTTGAGCGTCTGGATTCTCAGTGGGGGTTTCAACCCACTTGTTGACAAAGGACGGAATTTCCAAATTATCCATCACCCCATCACTTGAGTCTGAGTGTTCCTGAACTTTTAAATATGTTACTACCGGTGTTGGATCGGACTCAACGTTGGTGTCGTTCATTTTCTGACATTCATGCCTGAAATACAAAGCCACGCACTCTTCTTGAAATGCCGATGACTCACGCATTGGAATGCAGATTTATTCTCTAGCTTTTTAGATGTGATTGTACAGGACCTTGGAGATTGACCCAACAGATTGATGGAGTTTTATTGGGATGGAACTACAATCTGGATAATTAGTGTCCACCTACACAAACAGACTTATTTAAAAGGGTGGCACTTTGCTTAGTTATTTCTGTTTATTTTTAATGATGATCTTGCTTGAGTAGAAAAGGTAGGAATTTTGTTTGCTATTTACTGCACACACCAGAGGGCAAGCATGTGTTTGGCACTTTTTTTTTTTAGTTATTTCTTGATTTCTTTATGGAAATATACCATGTTATGTAAGGAAACAACTGGCATGCTTTGTTAAAATAATTTTCGTTTCTTATATAACATCAAACGAACACATTTATTTCTTATGAATATTTCTCCTGAATTTCTTAAAAATAGGTCCGTTACTTCTCATGCAGTGAATCGTAGCTAGCCCGGCGGCGGGAGGAGACAAGTCCGGCTTCAGAGGAGACAAAGTAAGAGAACGGGTGGTTTCCCGTATTTCAGAAAATGCAAAAAAAAAAAACTCTGGGGGAAACAGATGTGTTCCGTTGGTCAAAAATGCACAGGACGTCTAGGTAAACAGACAGGCCGTATCTTCCAAAGGGACCACAGTTTGACCGTTTCTAAGTCACCCTGTGTGCACAATCTGCATGTCATGGGAGGTGACGGGGGTCACGGTGGCATTGACTGACACCATGGCTGGACCAGCTGCCGTGTTACTTCTTCACAAGAATTCCTCAGGAAGGCTCTGAACACCTCTGGAAATAAGGCGTAAAGCTTAGTGATCATCCGTCTGTCCATCTCTATTACCTATCATCTCGCTCTCCTTCTCTTGTGTTATCTCTATCGTGTATCCACCCATACACCTCGCTGGCCTCTCTTATCCATCCACCCATCCATCTGCCTGTCTACCGTCCATCTGCCTGTCTGTCTTCCTGCCTAGCTCCATGCACGTTCTTGTGGCATGGTCTCCTGCAGACCGGCAGCAAAGTGCACCTCCGGCAGAGAGCCAGGCCAGACAAGCCGGGCCCCCATGTTTGCCTTATGTACACGGATTCTCCATCCGTGCCCTGGAATCGGTGGAATAAGAGTCACCCAGATGAAAACACAATCTCACCACCCCAAATCCTCTCCTGAATATAGACCCGGGTGGGGTGACAGATGCTAAAGCTCCTAAAAGAATCCAGGGTCTCAGACAAGTCACAAAGCAAGAGGCAGGAGACTCGATAGTGGATGACCGCAGAAACCTAACGGCTGTCACCAGCAGCACGGTGTGCGGCCTGGTTATCATGAACGCCCAAACAGCAGGCAATGGCCATCCAATTACCAGTGCTCCTGCACGGTGCGTCTCTCCGTGGGATTCACCACCAACACCATCCTCCGTGCCTTCTGCTGATTCTCCAAAATGGTAGCCCTTCTGCCCGCACGGACAAAAAGTGATTTAATCCTCCTTTTCTTCTGTGCGTTACAGAATGCCAGCTTACCCACAGGGTTCCTTTAATGCAATCCATCTTCCCATGGGTTCAGAAAAACCTCTCTGCTGCACAAGAAATTTTGTGAAATGAATACATCTCTGTGAAACAAATGGATGCGCTTGAAGGCACGCTCAGCGACTTTACCCCTCCACGCTACAGAGTTCTGTTTTCCTTATAGAAAAACGAAGCTACACGCTAGATTCTCAAGGTGGCAAAGAGATGACCAGTCATCTTCACGATGCAATGAGTCCGCTACTGATTTTTTTTCAATAGTTTTATAACTTTATGATCTATTACTTTATCGGTGGACGGGTTTAAATATTTTAGAGATGTTAATTGCGCCATCTCGATCTAAGTGCCGGTTGGTCTAGCTTTGACCAATGAGAACATCTTCAAGTTGGCCAGTGAGCCCCTTTGATGTGACTTTAGAAATCACGGATAATTTTCCCTGCTCTGATTTGTCCAGATGAATTAGAGTCTCATCTTATACCCCGCCGTGCTCCTGCCCAGGAATGAATCCTATCAACTGGGCTGGGCATGCCACCTCTAATGCGTTGTTCCTAAGAATTCTCCGTGTAATTAAAAAGTTTGTACTAATGTTCCCAATGCAAGAAGCACCACGTTTTACTTGACCCCTTCGATGTCATCTCTTTGTATCCCATTGAAAACCTCCAATGCCAAGGACATGGCTTCTATCAAGGACGACAGAAGGAAAAGACCCCGTAATCAGCCACGCGCTTTATTCCTCATTCAGAGCACAGCAGCATCCGCACCGTCCGTCGTACGCAGACAAATGGTCGTTGCTAACGGGAGTTTTTTTACACTCGAAATCTTTTGCTGTAATGTCTCATCTCTCCCATTTTAATCGACCACATGTCCAAGTGTGAGATTTCACAGCAACTGCCCGAACTCGCTCTCTTTTTAAACCCGGATTTTACCTTCGTTTCACAAGTTACTCTGCATTTAACGATCAACTGTTATTCTTAGGTTCAAGTCTTTGGGAATTTACTTGGTGCAAAGAAAGTTCCTTTGGTTGGAATCATCATTCTTACTTACCTTTCTATCTGACTCAGAAGTAATGGTTGCATTTCACCAAACTCTTCTGTGGTGCTTGTTAAAAGAGTGAGCTTATTTTCTTTCCATTTAATATCATGTTCTGAATTCCATTAATCCGTTCCCTAATTGTGGATCACTCTGGTATTTCTGAGATAGATAAGATTTCATCATGGGGTATGAATTCTTCATCTACGGTGGGGTTTCAATGTTCACTTAAGGAAAGAGTTTTGCATTAATATTTACGTAGGGGACGGCCCATCTGAATGCATGCCATTTTCTGACTTCCTGGTCGTGTCGGGTTTTAATATCAGAGTTAACCTGCCTTTATAATACTCGATACAAGCGTTCCTTCTTTTTATGGGGTCGGCTTAATCCCCTAGGGAATCACAGTTCCTTTAAAGTTCAATAGCACCGAAATTCCCATTCCCTTCTAGAATGGGAAAAGGCCTATGAAATGACCCTCGTCTTTCCCTTTGTAGGTAGGTAGAGAGGCTGAGGGAGTGATGGAAATTCTTTCTCCCTTGACTCTCAGCGTTTCCACATTTCGCCAAGAAAGAGACGTCCGTCCGTCCGTCCGTCTCGTTTCTAGACGGCGAGGCCGGTTCTAAGGACATCACACGTGGTTCTTGTCCTCGTCGGTAACTGCCGACTCATCTCTGGCTTCTTGTGAATCACCGTACCCAGAAACATACTGCAAAAAAGTGCGAAGCTGTTGCTCAATCTAATTTGACGGTTTTATTGTGGATACTGACCAATCAGTAGAAAGGAGGCTACTGATGGGGAGACTCTGAGCTTGTGGAAGAAGCCCTGGATCAACAGGGGTCCTAGTACAGGAGCCAAGAACGGGCAGGGGAGGGATTCAGGCCTGTGTGGCTATGAGGAGGGCCCCCCAAAAGCTCATGTGTGAGACCATGCAAGAATGGTCAGAGGTGAACTGATCAGATTAAGACAGCTATAACCTAACCAGTGGATTAATCCACTTGGATGGACTCACTGGGTGGTGACTGCAACAGGTGGGGTGTAGCTGGAGGAGCGGGTCCTTGGGCTGTGCCTTTGGGGTCTCTGTCCTGTCCCTGGTGAGCAGAGCTCTCTCTGCTCCCTGGTGTAACCTAATAGTGGATTAATCCACTTGAGTGGACTCACTGGGTGGTGACTGCCGCAGATGAGGGGTAGCTGGAGGAGGGGGTCCCTGGGCTGTGCCTTTGGGGTTTCTGTCCTGTCCTGGGTGAGCAGAGCTCTCTCTGCTTCCTGCTGTAACCTAATAGTGGATTAATCCACTTGGATGGACTCACTGGGTGGTGGCTGCAGCAGGTGGGGTGTGGCTGGAGGAGGGGGTCCCTGGGCTGTGCCTTTGGGGTCTCTGTCCTGTCCCTGGTGGGCAGAGCTCTCTCGGCTCCCTGGTGCCCTGTCCTGAGCTGCTCTCCTCCTCCAGGCCCTGCCGCCATCTTGTTCTGCTCCCCTTGGGCCAGAGCCATGGAGTCGGCCAACCACGGACTGAACCTCTGAAACCATGAGCCCCAAATAATCTTTTCCTCCTCTATGTTGTTCTTGTCAGGTCTTTTGGTCACTTTGTCAGAAAACTGACTAAAGCCATAGCCATTTAGGATTTCATTACACTTCTTATGAAGTTATAACATTATTGTTTCCTCACTGGAAGATGTGGCATCTACCACGGCCCCCTTATTGTTCACACTTAGTTTTCTTTATGACTGAATGGAAAGACCAAACTTTCGGAAGGCCTGTGGGTTCTGGAAAAGAAGCCATGCTCTCACTTTGGGCCACACATTCCTATATATTAGCTAAACAGACGCACATGCTATATTCTGGTAATTGCTTTATTTGGTCTTTCTACAAACGTTTCTGACTTTGCTCCATCTCTGAGGTGTAAGACGCGTGCCAAGGTCCCTTTCTGATGCTTTTACTCACGATGATCAAACACACTCATACCTCTGCTGGCTCACACCCTCCTCCTACCAGGCACGGCCCCTGGCTTCAACCTATATTTTTCTCGGTTCTTTTTCCTATCAGTTTTCCCCCCTTAATATATTTTGCATTAGTTTTCACTGAAACTCCTGGAATCAATTTGTTTTATGTGTCTTTCTGGCAGACAGTTTATCACTGCGTCTGGATTCCGGGGCGTCCTTTGGCAGCAGCCCTGCTCCTGTGTACGTGGACTGTCTGAAGGCCATTTAGGTTCAATCGCCATGTTGGTCTTGGTCTTCGATAGAGCTGGCCTTTCTTTCCACCAACAGAACCTCTCTCCTGCATTGTCCCCAGAAAAGAGAGTGACTTTTAATTTTAATGCTGCTAAAAAATGGTCTCCTCCCAGAGGCGGTGCAAAACTGTCATATAAGGCTTATGTATGATTAAGCTACGTAGGATGCATTTCAGATCCCACCCCTCGATCACGTCCTGCTTTGGCGAGTCCGGCGGCCACAGTTTGATAGCTCATATGGGTTGCATTAGATGTCAGGGCCGCAGACCCAATTTCAGATGCACACAGCAATATATTTTCAATTTGCCACTTATTACCTTGGTAAAAATCCATTACGGTTAAAATTGTTTTGGGTGAAGACGGGGACTCGATCTAAAATTTGGTGGAATTCAATCTAGGCTTTAACGGACTAGAAAGAAATAATTGGAAAGCTCACAGGGAAAGAGCAAATAAATGAACAAGCAAACAACTACACACACACACACACAAACTATTTCATCACAAACTATTTCATTACCTAATTGTACCCACTGAATTAACGTATATTCATAAGTATTTGTGCATCTTAATCGTGCACCAAAGACAATTTAGTAATAAATGACTTTAAAGCAATACCGGCACAACTTTAAAAAAAAAAAAAACAAAAAAACAGCTTCACACAACATCTGCACGTGACCTTTTTGCAAAAAAAAAAAAAAAAAAAAAAGGCATAAGATCTGTTCTGTTTTGCAGTAAAATAATCCTACTTTGTATATATATCCCCTACTTTGTGAGATACAAATATGGCGCACATCTACATATCATGCATTTAATCATCACTCCTTTCTCGTTAGATTTATTTACTGATGATTGCTGAGCCCTTACCACGTGAAGAGCTGCAGATCATTTCACCAGTTATTGGAACACAAAATCTTACCTTCAAGCCTCTTATAGTAGAGAAACAGAGAACTTCCCAGGGCTAAAGGCATGACTCGGAAGCAGAGTGCTTGCCTAGAATGTGCAAGATCCCAAGGGAACAAAGGAAAACCCTCCCCAGCCACATGCCGCCATGTGCAGAAGGTCTGTGGTGGAGCAGCGGTGGCTCTCCAGGGGTCTGCTCATATGGTCTCTCCTCCTGGGGGGCTTATCTGGCTTGTACCACTGCCACCTGCCTGTCAAGAGCACTCGGCAGGAAGAAGGTGGGGTCAGGAGAGCAAAAGGACATTCCCTCTCCACTGCCTGACTGGGTCCAGCACTGTGCTTCTGAAGGAGAGACCAAGATGGAGAGAAATGACCTCACTCCCAGCATGCCCTTGTGAAACTCTCGACCTCCTTCCTCTCCCATCATGGCCTCCGGAAGGGCAGGGGCCTGCGAATGTTTTATTTTAAAAATTGATTTTTGATTCCTGTGTCCTTCAATCCTAAGTGGCTCACCATAACTTCCTTTTTTTTTCTCATTGTAAGGGGATTAGAACTGTGCCTTTTGGTAACCTTGACGGCACCCGTGTAAGATTTCAGACTGAAAACGTGAAGCCCGTTCTTTGTCTAGATGCTCCAGAATCCAGTTCTTTATCTGTCAGTCACAAATGACCTGCCAGCGTCTGTTTGGTTTCTAGACGACTTCAGAATCTTTTCCATCTCTTCTAGGTCTATCTAATGATTTTTGTTATTATTAGGAAACAAAGGACACTGTTAATATTGGATGAATGTGGATTTTTTCCAAACAACTTTACTATACAGGAAAACCAAACGTAAGATTCGAATCTAAAGCTGCTGTCACCATCTCTGATGTTGCTGATTTCAGGGGAAGAAAAAAAAATTGCTTTGATGTAAGAAGGTATTTGGTGGCCAATGTATATATGACCGATTTAAAATTTTTAGAAACTATATAGATAGTAAATGATGGTGGTCTCCAGGAGCTAGGAGAAGTTGGCAGGTAGTGAATTTGTGAATCACTGGAGACTTTTAGGGCAGCGACACGGTTGTACGTGATATTATAACAGTGAACACGTGGTCTTATGCATTTGGCAAAACCCATGCAATTTGGGGGGGGGGGGTTATGGGGCATTGAACTCAGGGGAACTTAACCCCTGAGCCCCATCCCCAGCCCTATTCTGCATTTTATTTAGAGACAGGGTCTCACTGAGTTGCTTAGCAGGATGGCTCATAGTTTCTGCTCCATTGACCTGTAAACTAAAAGTACCCTAAGAAACTATAAAGTCTATATTCGTTTAAACTATTAAATCAGCGGAATTCTGAAAACGAAATGTTTTTGGATGCCGGAAAAACTGCACTTTCTGCCTCTGTCGGTGCACCCCTGAGAAATGTGACCTCAATGGCACGATTTCCCTGTGGGTGCAAAAAAACTATTTTAACAACCTGAAGCTCCGGCAATATGCACTTTTGCAGGAGGTGAGGAGGAAGAGGGCACCGTGAGGCTTGAAGCAAAGCCTCTGCAAAGCTCTCTGGGGGGGGCCCTGGTCTTGCTTGGGCCGGGGATCCCCCTTAGGCTCCCAAACTTTTGTGTCCAGCTTGCACCCTCCTCCTAATCTAGTCTCCATTTGCAAGAGCACTTGAATTGCAAATAGCTCCGACTTCACACATTTACTGGAGTGCTTTGTTCTGGGGCAGGGGGAAAATCCAGCCAGTGTGACCCGGGCAGAGGGCAGTGAAGGGCAATCCCCAATTTCACCTGCTCATGAATCCATGCATTTTACAGGGCTCCTGGGAGCTGGGTGTACGGAGATGCACCCCGTGTCCCCACCTCGGGCTCTGAGAATAGCTCCCAGCCAGCGGGCACAGCTGCCCGTCAGGCCCGGAGTCAGCCAGACCATCCTCATTGTGCTCCGGGGCTGCCTGGACCCAGCCTGCAGGCCTTCAGCCACCCACACCCCACCGACACACACACACACACACACACACACACAGAGGCAGAACGCTTGTGAGTGCCCAGGCCGGCCTCGCGCTTCTCCACACTCCTCAAATGCAGAGTGATATTTTCTTTTTAAATTGTAGTGTGGATGGACAACCCGTGTGTATTTTGTAGGTTTGGTTTATGTGGTGCTAAGGATGGAGCCCAGCGCCTCCCACATGCCAGGCAGGCGCTCTGCCACTGAGCCGCGGCCCAGCCCTGCAGTGACGCTGCTTCCAGAAACCTGTCAGTCTGCTCCTGGGTTCGCTCATTCCATCCGACCCCTGAAAACTCTCCATGAATCTTTGATGATATGCAGTTCCAGGAAAGTAGTAGAATAGAGAACAGCTCTGAGCAGAGATTGATGCGGGATTCACAGGACACAGAGACTGACCCACAAAATGACAATTATATTAGACAAAGGCGCCAAGAACATGCACTGGAGAGAAGGCAGCCGCTTCAACAAACGGTGCTGGGAAAACTGGAAACCCACATGCAACAAAATGAAATTAAACCCCTGTCTCTCCACCATACACAAAACTTAGCTCAAAGTGGATCAAGGACCTAGGAATCAAACCAGAGACCCTGCGTCTAATAGAAGAAAAAGTTGGCGCTGATGCTCATCATGTGGGATTAGGCCCCGACTTCCTTGATGAGACTCGTGTGGCGCAAGAATTAAAATCAAGAATCAATAAATGGGACGGACTCAAACTCAAAAGCTTCTTCTCAGCCAAAGAAACCACCTGTGCGGTGAACAGAGAGCGTACATCCTGGGAGCAGATCTTTACCCCTCACCCATCAGAGAGAGCACTGATCTGTAGGGTGTATACACAACTCACAAAGCTAAACACCAAAAAACCCCAAATAACCCAATCCTCAAATGGGCCCAGGACCCGAAGGGACACCTGTCAGCAGATCTCTCGTTTGGAAAGGAGCAAAATGTGCTGTCACCAGTCCTACCTAACTTCTCCTTCTTCAGGTTGGACCTGGCGTAGGACCACCCTGGTCCTGTGGTCACACATGCACAGAGGGTCATAATGTCCCCTTCATTCTACTGCCCTCCCTACCCCGTGCCCCTCCCCTCCCTTCCCTCCTCTCTGCCCAATGCAAAAAAAATGGTGTTCATTTCTGAACTTGAGAATCCGTGTGTTAGACGCCCGTTTCCATTCCCATATCCCGGTCCCTTTGCTCCCAAATCCTCCCGTGTGGCTTCCACTGGGATCCTTCCTGCCGAGGACAGAGAGAACTCGTGGAGCCGCTCATCACCCCTCCCTCCTGGCTGTGATATTGCCCATGGATCCCGTATTACAGGGTCCTGGCCTCCGACTCCTGCCTGCTGTCTGGATTGGCTCCACTTCCCCCTCCGGATCCCGTCTATGACGGCGGAGTCCTATCATGATAAACTAGAAAGGTTTCTACTGGGGGCTGGAGGTGGGAAGGGGCCAGCCATCTCCGGGATATCTGCACAAATATCTGGCGGTGCAAGACTCCCAACTCAGAGCTGCTGCTGCGGGGCAGAGACTCAGACCCCTGGGCACAGGTCAGTGAGCACCAGGCTGCAAACCGGTAAGTTCCAAGGCTCCCACCAGCTCCCCAGAAACGCTGGTTATTTTTCGGGCGCGCCGAGCGCCTTCGCTTCTGGGTGGCAAGTCACAAAACTGGGAGAAAAGATTCCCTTCTCAGTTTGCTCTGTTCCGTGGACACAATCCCCCCCCCCCTCGCTCAAGAACCCGGTGCAAATCTGGGAAGCCTCAGATTCGTGAACAGGGATGCATTTTGGCAGGAGAAGGGAGTCACAGCTCGGGGCCCCTGGGAGAAGCACTCCATTGTCCCTGTGATAGAGGAGTCTGTCCTCTGAGTTGACGGAGGCGCTCAGCCTCCCACGTAGCTCCCGAGACGGACTCAAGAGCTCACGCTGCCAAGCCACCTCCAAGTGGGACCGTGTCGGTGAAACACGCTCGGTGATGGAGTGCAGGGCCAGCCACCCGCCTGGGACGCGGCGGTGTGACTGACAGACGCCCGTGCTCTGTGCACAGGGCCTGGGAGCCAGCCAGGGCTGCCCGGCCGCAGCCAGAGTTTGTCAAACTTGTCAAAGACGGGATCAAAGCGTAGAGCAGCACATTCGCATTTCAGCCGGCCACCAGTGTGATGCCAAGATGTCCCCCGCACCGTGTACACAGTGAGTGTTCAGGCCATTGAGAGAATGAAGGCACGTCGGCCTTGGCCTGGGCACGAGTCTCTGGTTATGTGACTCGTGATGAAAATGACACCGAGGGTCTACTTCCAATGTTCCCATGCATGGCTCCCCGGGAAATTTTGCATCAATCGAATTTTATTTTAGGAATGAAATAAAAGTAGAGGAGAGACAGAGACACAGAACACGGTTCCAAATTTGGCAAGTCCACAGACATACGTGACGTACGACCTTGGAAGAGCTTTCTGTATGACAGACTGATGAGAGGCACTTTTTTTTTTATTATTGGTTGTTCACAACGTTACAAAGCTCTTGACATATCATATTTCCTACATTAGAATCAAGTGGGTTATGAACTCCCATTTTTACCCCAAATACAGATTGCAGAATCACAGGATAAAAAAAAAATTTGGCATTTATACACCCTGGAGTATTACGCAGCACTAAAAAATGACAAAATCATGGCATTTGCAGGGAAATGGATGGCACTAGAGCAGACTATGCTTAGTGAAGCTAGCCAATCCCTAAAAAACAAATGCCAAATGTCTTCTTTGATATAATGAGAGCAACTATGAACAGAGCAGGGAGGAAGAGCAGGAAGAAAAGATTAACATTAAACAGAGACATGAGATGGGAGGGAAAGGGAGAGAAAAGGGAAATTGCATGGAAATGGAGGGAGACCCTCACTGCTATACAAAATTACATATAAGAGGTTGTGAGGCGAATGGGATAACAAACATGGAGGGAAGTGAATTACAGTAGATGGGGTAGAGAGAGAGGCACTTTTATTGGCTAGTTTAACCCTGGACACAAATACCTGCGGCACAGGTGGTCGGCAGATTTTAAAAAGGGCCCCCCAAAGTTGGCACCAGGGTCAGTGGATAGGCTGTGACGTCACTTCTGTGACTGTGTGGTGTCATGTGCTGTGGTCGATGCTGCAGCAGGGACATTATCTGGGTGGGATGAGCTAAGCCCTCGAGAGGATTTCCATGGTAAGTGGCCGAACAAGAAATCAAAGGATTTTTTTGTTGTTGTTGGGGGAGTTACTGGGGATTGAACTCCGGGGCACTGAACCACAGAACCACACCCCCAGCCCTATTTTGCATTTTATTTAGAGACGGGGTCTCCCTGAGTTGCTTACGGCCTCCCTTTTGCTGAGGCTGGCCTTGAACTCGAGATCCTCCTGCCTCAGCCTCCTGAGCCGCTGGGAGACATCATCCAGAGAGGCCCAGAGAGCCCAGCTGATTCTGACCTATTGAACCACGTGACCTATTTAATGGATGTCCTTTTAAGCAACTATTTCTGCAGGTGATTCATTATGTAGCAAGAGAAAGCAAACACTGTACAATTTAAAAAAAAAAAAAAAACGAGATTCAGCAAATATTTGTCCTTTTCTCTTTCCGTTTCTTTGCTCGACTTCGTTTTCCTTCTCCCTGTCTGATCCGGAAAAACCTTTCCAGTCGAGTATCCTTGCCCCAGGCTGGACTTGGGGGGGGGCAGATTCAGCTCCCTGCTTGTTTGTGTGAATAAAGTTTTATTGGAACGCACCCATGCCCACTCATTGGCATAGCATCTCCGGCGTTTGCTGGTTACACAGTGGCACGGGGCTCAGGAGGCTGCAAGGAGGGCATCCGGGACACACAGAGGAAAATACTTACCCCGTGGGCTTCTGCAGACAGCTTTCCCACCCGGGGACACTCCTCAAGGTGCCTGACCTCCCCCAGGAGCGTCACAGTGGACATGAGCCGTTGGATGGAGCTGGGCTTACCTGCCCACAGGTGCAGCACAGTGCAGCGCACGCCTGACCTCAGTCCACCCTTCCCAGTGCTGGGCAGGTGAGCGGCTGACTGATTCCCAACTCATTTTACACATTGGCATGCTTTATCCTCGGGTTTCTGTTCTGAAGTTCATGATCCAAATGCTCCTAGGGCCTTGGCTGGTCCTCCTCGCCCATTCCATCGGCTCAGCCCCGGACGCACTTGGAGCGTGGAGCAGAAGAGACCCGGGGTGGTGTGGGCTCTGGCTCTTCAGTGGGTCCGTGCCCCGCGGGCTGTCAGCCTGGTGCTCCGCTGAGCTGTCAATCACCAAGCAGACTCAAAGGCGAGCGCCAAGGCCAGGCCCGCTGCCTGCCTGGGGTGACATGTTTGCGTCTCAGCTGGACACCGACTCATGCTTAGCACACAACAAAGGCCCCGGCTGACAGTGCAAACAAAATGTCTCGCAAATTCCCAGAAGCCTCGTGTAGAGGAGGACGACATAGGAACTCCCGCTCCCTGAGAGGCCCTTTCCCGCTTTGCAAACAAGAACGCGTGGACAGAACTGCAGCAGAGAAGGGGAGGGGAAAACATCGACTTTGCTTCTCACTTCCTGATGGCGGCGTGAGTTTTCTACGGGAGGCAAATGCCTGGATCTCTGCACCATTGTTTTAAAAAAGAGCCCGCGAGTTTTCCTCCCCAGACCTCCCAGTCGCAGGCGAGTCATGAGAAAAACAGCAACGAATTATTAGGTGATGATGATGGTGATGATCAGCAGCTTACTCAATTGGTGGATCCATCCACTGGTGGATGAACGGGGTGGCACACGGGCAGGGTGTGCCGGAGGAGGTGGCCATTGGGGATGTACCCATGGCGTTTATAAACGTCCGTCCGTGGAGCGTGGAATTCTCTTTTGGCTTTCTGATTGCGACGTCCTCAGCTGCTCTCCTCCTCCAGGCCCTGCCGCCATTGTGTTCTGCCTCCCTTTGGGCCCAGAGCCATGGAGTCGGCCACCATGGACTGAACTTCCAAAACCATGAACCAAAGTAAGCTCTTCCTCGTTATGATGTTCTCGTTGGGTATTCTGGTCGCGGTGAGGCCAAAGCTAAGACGGCAAGGCAGGAGGAGTGCAGGGCCAGAGGGGATGCGTGCACCCTTGTCCGCGTCATCTCCTAGAACTGGCTATTCTGGAGGGACACAGTGACGCGTGTGAGCTCTGTCCGCTAGCAAAACAGCATCAGTACGTTCGGCGTGGTCCTGCCCCGAAGGAACATCCTGGATCCATGGGTGACATCAAATATACGGTGAAGCCGCCTCGCAGTGCTTTTTCAATGTGGCGGCTAGGATTTTTGGAATGACATGCCCATCTCAAATTCGGGGTGATATTTTGATTCTTTTCAAAGATGATTTGGGAAAAAAAAACACACAATGGAAATTTCTAGTATCATTTCACGCACGGCTTCAGGTTTTCACAGAGACCGTCCAAATACCTGATAGGGAATGCACCAGGAGACTAAGTATTTCTAAATAAACGCTAGGGCCCTAAGTAAATATCGCCGGAGTTAGCTACGTCACCTCGTCAATGCAGGCGTCAAGGAAAACCGCCGTTCTGGGCCGGGGCTGCCGCGCAGTGGTGGAGCGCTCGCCTAGCCCACGGGAGGCCCCGGGTTCAATCCTCAGCACCACGTACAAATGCAATAAAGATGTGTGTCCATAGTTGATTTCATATATATACATAAATTCTCAACATTCTTGAAAAAAAATTCCCGTCGAAGCATTTGTGGCCCCGGGTGTCTGGGTGACGGCGTCTCCACCTGGTTTGCAGTGAGTGACTAACGGCTTTGCCCTGCAAACTCACCACGTGCGCCTCTCCACCCGAGTCCCGTCTCAAGCAACTGGCCGGTTCCCGGATTTTAACGGGGGTTAGTTATTCCCGGTTTCATTCACTCTGGCAGGTCAGGGCAGGGGGGGGGGATGCCGCTAGCAGGACGCACTTCGCGTTTGGAAAGGCAGGACGAGCCTGTCTGAGTGTGTTTTCACAAGATGGTTCCGATGATCTGCTCAGTGGCAAGGTCACAGTCTGTTTCCATTTTGGAAATAACTGTATCAATAAAGCGCTCCAAAATGCCTTCTTCCCCCCTCGATGGGGGCAGGGGGTGTGGGGGGGTGTGGGGAGCCGTGGGCAGCCAGGCGCTGCTGCACCCCGCCATCAAACGAGCCGCCGCATTCGCTCCAACTGGCTGACCTCAAGCTATGCCCCGTGGGCATCTTAATTGCAAGAGAGATGGATACCTGGTAAAAGACAGGTGGAAAGATTCATTTTAAAGAGACCCAAGAATCCACCCACACCATACACCCCATTCTGAACACCCCGTTAGCATAAAGGTCGCATTTCAGTCCCGGCGATGGCTCGGGATATTCTGCTCTGGCCAGAGCCCGGCAGACCCGGCGGCAGGAAGCAGCTGCAAGAGTGCTCAGTGGGTGGAATGCCAACCGCCGCCACGTCACGGCGGTTCCCAGACCAGGCCTCCCGCTCCTCTTGGGAGCTTGAGGAAGCAACATGTCGTCCTGCAAACCCACTGCAAATCGGAGCTACTCGTCTCCACGGCAAGCCTGCCCAAGCCACTGCAGAAGACAACCGGCAGCCCCCGAGCTTTGTCCCAGGGGACCGGGGGTGGAAGCTGTAGGTCCCTGTGGGCATCCTCTGCAAGGCCATTACCGGACTCCGGACCCTGCCTCCCCTCCCTCCCCCTCCCTCATAGCTGTATGAACAGCCTCTTTCCGTCCAACTGCAAGCTTTGCTTTAGACGAGCTGTGCTTGTGCAAGTGGTTATTTTCGGTGTCTGCGGCTTCCCTTGGTCGTGCCTGAGACACATCTTGTGACTCACGGACGGGATGCAGTAACCTTGATGATGCATCCGTCATAAATCCTAAACGGACACCCAAGGCACCCCCGTGTCAGCGGTCCCACTCTCTGATCCTGACTCTGCAGCTCGAGCGTGGACGGGAGTCTTCCTCTCCGCTCCGGTCACTCATTTCTGAAAACACAGACGGACGCTTTCCGGGCACAGGAGGTCCGCATTAAAACTCGGTCCTCGAGAGACAACGCCAACAGAGGAGTCAGGCTTGGAGAACGGCTCGAACACACACAGCGAGTGACGTTTTACCCTTGGGTTCAGAGTCTCTTTTCTGCCCCGTCAGTCGCTGTTAAGATTAGATCTAGGACAAACAAGCCTCCGAGCACACAGAGAGCCATTGGGCTGGACTGCAAGAGTCTGACGGACGGCAGTCTGGGGCTCTGGGGAGTCGAGTCGGGGTACGAAGTTCATGACCGCGGTTTTCAACGTCCAGAGGACGGTCTGTTTATACCGCGCACCGATGGATTCCCTGTCCAGGTTCTTCCCCACATGGCAGCACACGTCTGCCCTTTGCTAACTCTGTGTCTGCACGAAGCCCCCAAAGCCCTTCTTACCTCTCCACCAGGCACTCAGCAAAGGACCGTGTTGTCAGCACCTCAACAACAAGAATCAACACGTTCAAACATTTCCCACAGAAGGAAAATGAGCTTTCTCTGAGGACCTCAAAACACCAAGGTGGAAATCATAAAACCAGGATTTTCGCCTGTCATCCCAGCGACGCGGGAGGCTGAGGCAGGAGGATCCAGAGGGCAAAGCCAGCCTCAGCAACTTAGCAAGGCACTGAGAGGCACTTAGCAACTCAGCCAGACCCCGTCTCTCAATGAAATACAAAAAAGGGCTGGGGCTGGGGCTCGGCGGTTAAGCGCCCCTGGGTTCAATCCCCGGTACCAAAACGAAACAAAACAATAAAATGAAAATTTTATCTCAAGTATACCCAAATATTCTAGAATGTTCTTTTCTTTCTTAGGATGCAGAAGCATCCAGTATCCACCTATCAGAGAAAACATGCGAGAGTTGGTTTTTTGGGATTGTCTTATTTCATTTAGCATGATATTCTCTCGTTCCATCCATTTACCTACAAATGCCATAATTTCATGCATCTTTAAGGCTCAGTAGTATTCCACTGTATAGATGTACCATGTTTTCTTTATCCATTCACTTGTTGAAGGGCAAATGCCATGATCTTATTATTTTTTAGTGCTGAGTAATATTCCATGGTGTATACACGTACCACATTTTCTTTACCCACTCACCTGTTGCAGGGCACCTACGTTAGTTCCACGGTTTAGCTATTGTGAATTGAGCTGCTGTAAACATGGGTGTGGCTGGGTCCCTGTAATGTGCTGATCTTAAGTCCTTGGGGTATCAACCAAGGAGTGGGACAGCGGAGACGTCATTACCCTATACACGTGCATGGTTACACGACCAGTGTGACTCAGCACCATGTACAGCCAGAGGAATGACAAGTTATGCTCCATTTGTATACAGTGTGTCAAAATGCATGCTATCATCCCTCCTCTGGGGACGATCGGCGCCATTTCCATCCGTTACTGGGGACACAGCGTGGGAGAGGCTCACTCTGAGGTTACGGATCCCCTGGTTGGTGGGTTTCCCAAGAAGCCATCTCCGCCCGCGTTTCCGTCCTTGCCTGCAGCATCTCGCCCAGGACCTTCCTTGTCGGTCACAGGGATCCTCCCCTCCCTAGGCCCACGTGCCTCCTCGCGTGCCGCTCTGGCCACCTCCGCGACACACCGCAGCAGGGCCAACCTCTCGGCGTGACATGACTTTTGGGAGCGGAGCCACCCAGAGGCAGCTCAGGAGGTGGCGGGTGCTGGGTGAACACCCCACGTAGATGCTCAATTAAAAATCTTATATTTCCATCCTGCATCCCCAAATAGCTGTGTCACCTAGTACAGCACCCAGCAGCCAGCGATTGCCGATTACATGAACACTGGTAATGAACTACAACTAAAAATCAACCTCTCGGGCCCACTGGCCACTGGCCACAGTCAATATCCACATGGGGCTACCCGACTGGGCAGGGTAGGTACGTTCCCCATTATCACCAACAGCCGGTGGACCAGCACTGCTGCACAGCACGCAGTGTGCTGAGGAGAAGGTGCAGCCTTTAGCTTCTGCGGTCCGGGGTGAGCCTTGGATGGTCGGTCACCGTTGCTGTGATGAGGCGAGGATGTGGGGAACAGGCTCACTCACAGACTGCTGGGAGGACTGCAAATTGGGGCAACCGCTCTGGGAAGTAGGATGGAGATTCCCTAGAAAACTCGGAATGGAACCACCATTGGACCCAGCTATCTGATCCCTTGGTTTATACCTAAAGGTTCGAAAAACAGCACCCTATAGGGACACAGCCACATCCATGTTTATAGCAGCTCAATTCACAATAGCTAAACTGTGAAAGCAACCCAGGTGCCCTTCGACAGATGAATGGGTAAAGAAATTGAGGTGCATATATATGATGGAATATTACTCAGCCATAAAGAAGAATGATATCATGGCATTTGCCAGTAAATGGCTGGAACTGGAGAGTATCATGCTAAGCAAACCCATCCCAAAAAACCAAAGGCCAAATGTTCTCTCTGATAAGTGGATGCTGACCCATAATGGGGTGGGGGTGTGGACGAACTTTGGGCAAAGGGAAGGGCAGAGAGGGGAGAGGTCATGGGGGTAGGAAAGATGGTGGAATGAGATGGACATCATCACCCTAGGTACACGTGTGACTGCACATCTGGTGCGACCCTACATCATGTACAACAGAGAAGCGAAAAGCTGTGCTCCAGTTGTGTGCAATGAACGGAAATCTTTCTGTTGTCATGCATAACTGATGAGAATAAAAAAATCGAAAAAATGATAAGTACCGCCATCCCTCAAAATGTTCCCCAGAGACGCCAAAGCGTGTCCGTGCCCAGCTGACGATGCTTGTGGTGTTGGATCACAGCTCAAGGCTCACTCTGCACAATCTGCCAAAATCATCCCAGGAATGTCATATTTCAGTCCTGCACGTCGTCTAGCTTCTAATAAGTCGATTTGGGACGACGATATAAAAATAAGAACCTCACTCCTGCAACCAGGACGTAGACTCCCACACTCTCCTGCAGCACAGCCCAGCATTCCATCCCCAAACACCCCCCACCCTTGCTCAAGTCCTCCTTGGATTCCTCCTACAACGGTCAGCGTGGTCCATACGACTGTCCACTTGGTGATACCGCCCAATAAAGCCGCGACTGCTACACGGGAGACGGTTTGGGTGCAAGTCTGGGAAATTTAAAAACAAAAAAAAAGTTTTTCTTTTAAATCTCCATTTCCCTGTTTGCATGCTCGCGTGCACACACACACACACACACGCACACACACGCCGTGCTCAAGACAGACTTGCTTTCCCGATCCCCAGGCAGACACATGCATCCCGTAACATCGTGTTTGTAAACTCACAATCTGCACCACAGTATTTAAAAATTAAAAAAAGACGGCACACACACCAGGTGTGTGCAACAGCGCTGCGCACATTGGCACGCGATTTCATTTAAAAGTCACACGTTCAGCAGGTAAGTTTTACGTGACAAATGGCTGCGTGGGGGCTACATTTATTTTTAGAGCGGAGAGAGAGACACAAAGTGAAAAAATGTGTCAAGCAAGGTCAGCAAGACACCGTGTGCATGTCCAGTCTCCACTTAGCCTAAGTCCTCCCCTCACTACACAATCATCTCAAAGCCCTTGCTGGGCTCAAAACGGTTCAGGGGACCTCACCATTATTCAAGGTGCCATTAGCACCAGGGTCCCACGAGGGGGGACACCTACATTTTCTTCGGGTGGCTCTTTAGATTGCTTCTAATTAATTCAGATACAAGGTCACACGCTCCCTGCCCCCGTAAGAAGTGCCAATCTCAGGCGCGATGGGGGGAACGGCTGGACCCTGGCAGACGGCACATCCTGCACCAGCACGGCACCAGAGTGCGGAAGCAATGCATTTATGTAACCCAGAGCGCGCCCACTGTCACTTGCTCCTCCGCTGGGGTCAGAAGACATGCACCGTCTTCCTACGCTTTGGTGCCAATAAACTAAACGCTTTGGCTCTGTCTTTTATCAGCCTCCACCAACGTGGTCTCCATGCCTCGTGTTTCTCCGTTCTTCTTTCTCTCATCGAGTGAGGACAAAACCCGGCCCAGGTGACAAGTGGCTACCCATGCATCGTTCATCACCGACACCAGCAGGTCCTTTGCACTACCCAGAAAACCCCACTGCATCTGTTAGCTCCACTCAACGTCTCATTCTCCCAACTCTTCTTGCAAAACTTCACCACTGTCCACTGCACCACTGTCCTGCTCCCTTGTCTGTAAAGAAGACCTGGTTCCTCCATCACAGGTAAGTCACCCGCCATTCAACCAACAGGAACCCGCGACCGCAGTGGCCGCCAAACTCCAGTCCTTTCCCTCCGCATTCTCCCCCGTTTCCTGAGTAGAGCAGCCCACCTTTTGTTTTCTGGAAATCACTTTCCTTCTCCAGAACATCACACCCTTTACCACGCCTTTCAGATCTTTAATCATTTCTTTCTTGCCAGCGTAGTTACGGAACAAATTAATAACCCTCAGGTCTCTGTGAGAGAGAGAGAGAGAGAGAGGGAGAGAGGGAGGGAGGTGGGGATGGAGGGAGGGAGAGGGGAGGAGGAGGAGGAGGAGGAGGAGAAGGAGGAGAAGGAGAAGGAGGAGGAGGAGGAGGAGATGGAGGAGGAGATGGAGGAGGAGGAGATGGAGGAGGAGGAGGAGGAAGAGGAGCAGGAAGAGAAGGAGGAGGAGGAGGAGGAGGAAGGAGATGGAGGAGGAGATGGAGGAGGAAGAAAAGGAAGAGGAGCAGGAAGAGAAGGAGGAGGAGGAGGAGGAGGAGATGGAGGAGGAGGAGGAGATGGAGGAGGAGGAGGAGGAGGAGAAGGAGGAGAAGGAGGAGATGGGAGGAGGGAGGAGGAGGAGGAGGAGATGGAGGAGGAGGAGGAGGAGAAGGAGGAGAAGGAGGAGGAGGAGGAGATGGAGGAGGAGATGGAGGAGGAGGAGGAGAAGGAGGAGGAGGAGGAGGAGAAGGAGGAGGAGGAGGAGGAGAAGGAGGAGATGGAGGAGGAGGAGGAGGAGATGGAGGAGGAGGAGGAGGAGATGGAGGAGGAGGAGGGTGAAGGAGGAGAAGAGGAGGAGGAGGAGATGGAGGAGGAGGAGATGGAGGAGGAGGAGGAGGAGGAGGAGGAGGAGGAGGAGGAGGAGGAGGAGGAGGAGGAGGAGGAGGAGGAGGAGGAGGAGGAGAAGGAGGAGGAGGAGGAGGAGGAGAGGAGTGGAGGGAGGAGATGGGAGGAGGAGGAGGAGGAGAAG